>NC_134500.1:37241224-37310423 GCF_040206685.1 Ascaphus truei
ATAATAATAATACTTATAATATGAGCATGTTCATGTATAGCGCTGCTAGTTGTACACAGCGCTTTACAGACACATTTTTCAGGCTGAGGTCCCTGGCCCGTGGAACTTACAATTTATTTTTTGCCGCCTGAGGCACAGGGAGATAAAGTGACTTGCCCAAGGTCACAAGGAGCCGACACCGGGAATTGAACCAGACTCCCCTGCTTCAAAATCTCAGTGCCAGTGTGTGTCTTTACTCACTGAGCCACTCCTTCTCCCAATGTAAAGGACACTTACAACCAACTAGCCATTTCTTGTTAAAAATCTCTTGTTACATGGGTATGTTGATAAAATGGTTTGGGACTGTAGCAAATAATGTTATTGGCCAGATGTTGTGGTCCCCTACAATGCATGATGTTCTGATTATGACATCAACATCATGTAATGAAGTACGTTTCTGTGTATATTTCATTAACCTAACTAACTATAGTTTACTGTGTTTATTAAACGTTCTAAAAATACATAGTATAGTCAATATGATGATATAAGCTCCCATAATAAAGCTGGTGTTATCATTTGTCGGTGTTATACATGGATCCTACACAAATTGATACAGACACAAACAGTTGTCTTACAAAGTGTGTCTATGCTAATGTGCACGTGATTGACGTTACAATTGTGAGAATACTTGATAATTATCATCATGATAATGATGAAGTGACGTGATTTATATTGCAAAAATATTACCAACATTGTCATATTGGTAAATTAGAAATGCTAAATGACAGTAACATTTGCAACAAAATTGTGTTTTCTGTTAACAGTTTTACACTTGGTACATGTAGGACACATCCACACATGTGACTTATACATACACATGTCACAAATGTAAATTAATGTTGACTATTAATTCCTAGCATTAAAAAACACCTACATTGCTAAATATAAGATGTAGTACGCATTGTTGTGATTACAGGCATTCATGCATGGAGTGTTAGGATCAGTCAATTTCATCCGTGATGAATGAGCTCCCGTAAGTAAACAAATAAGTACAGTTATCCCCTTGTCTCCAAACACATCTATATTACATTAATGGAATTTATAAGGAAACATACATAAAATGTGATGAAATGTGAGTAATCATTTTCTAATACAATGCACATGAAAGCTCAAGAGTAGCTAAATGCATATACATGATACAGAAAGTACATGTATGTTACATTTGTGTTAAAACCAATATGTTGGGTTTTTACTTCAAATAATTATAGGAAGATTGAGGTAGGCACATCTTATGAGAGATGTCAGCAAATATACATACCATGATCAGTCATACTGGAGATATACCTATAATGCAAAGGAACAATATATAAATTGCAAACATTGACATGCCATCTTCAGTACCGTAAACAACACAGCAAAGTGTGTATTTGGTGTTAAATGTGCAACACCATGTATATTTCATGACATTCAAAATGTAAATCAGGCTGGTGTACACATCATATGGATGTACATGTTACACTGCACCAATAACATTGTATGTAAGCATACTAGAAGCATGAATGAGTATGGGCATAATATGTGTATTGTGTTAGCATAAGGAACAACACAATGCTAAAATATTAGTGCTTTGTTACCCCAGTTGTATTCACATACACACAACTAAAGTAAAATTGAAGAGGGATTATATAACCTGTGCAACAATAACATACCGGTGCCACATCCCTTTGTGCACACAGCAGAGAGAAGAAAGGTGTGCAACCCATATTCATCTGTGTCCTACCAGAAGGGTATATAAAAAAACATTATTGTTAAGATAACATAATGTAAGTATAAAAGTATAACTTGGAACATATATGTTTTTACTTACAAGAAAAAAATGAATTGATGAGATTCTGGCGTGTCTGGCCACCACTGGCTGTTTGTTCATTTTCAGCAGCTACATGGGTGGGATGCTCGTCTACCACAGGCTCAGCTAGGTCTGACTGTACATTGTGCCTGAGTGCAACATTGTGCAAAATGCAACAGGCAAGGATAATATCAGACACTTTTTGAGGCTTGTATAGAAGAGCCCCAACAGTTCTGTCCAGACACCTAAATCTGGTCTTGAGTAGGCCAAATGTCCTCTCTATAACAGATCTTGTACATATATGGGCTGCATTGTACCTGTCCTCTGCTTCAGTTTGAGGGTTTAGCACCGGAGTCAAGAGCCACGGCCTAATTCCGTATCCTGAGTCACCTATAATGAATGGAGCACACATAAGCTGACATTAGTGATCAAATTGTACAATGCCAACATTCCTAAATAAAAATGTGTTTTGTGTTATAACATGTAAATGTGTACTCACCCAGCAGCCAACCATGTTCAAAATGTCCCTCTTCGAACGCATGGAAGACTGAAGAGTTCCTCAGGATGGAGGAATCGTGACTGGAACCAGGGAATTTGGGTACCACATGCATTATCCTCATCGTCGCATCACATACCACCTGTACATTGAGTGAATGGTAGTGCTTACGATTGCGGTACACATGCTCACTCTGACTAGGTGCAATCAAAGCAACATGTGTGCAATCGATTGCACCCAGCACACATGGTATCCCTGCTATATTATAAAAGCCAGTCCTGACTTCCAGCCACTCTGTCGCCTCTGTAGGAAAATGAATATAATTCCTAGCGCGTCTATTGAGTGCATAGAGAAACTGGGTCAAGGCCCGCGAGAATGTAGATTGCGAGACCCCGCCCACTATGCCCACAGTTGTCTGGTATGACGCGGAAGCAAGATAATGTAATGAGCACAGCATTTTAACAAGCCCAGGGACTGCACGACCTCTGGCTGTGAAAAAATCTAAATCTCCCCTTATCTCCTGATAAAGAGATAAGATTGCTGCTGAACTCAAACGATAGCGACTTACAATCTCCTCCTCACTCATCCCATCTAACAGGGTTCTCTCCCTGTACAGACGCGGACGAGGCACAACTTGTCTCCTGTGTCTTCTCCTCTGATCTCCTGTCCCTCTACCTGTCCCTCGGCCTGTCCCTCTCCCTGTCCCTGTCGTATCCGCGTGACTGTCCCTGTCACTGTCCCTCGGTGTGTCCCTCCCTTGCCCTATATGATTCTCTTCATCATCAAGCATGTCATAGAAAAGAATGTTCCTCCGTCTCCTAAACAATCTCAACATTTTGAAATGAGTAGCTGTGAATGAGCAGGTAATGGGCGTCCTTTAAATAGGTATGTGATGATGTCAGGTGACATAGTAAAATGCAAGGTGTTACATTAACATAATAAAGTACTTCTGTGGCAAGCTGTGTGCAGTTCTTGTTATAAGTATTTGTTGTGTGTATTCTGCAGGGAATGATGATATTTGGCAATGATGTGACGTGAACCTTTGTAGAAACATTGCTTGCAAATAAATAGTTGCATGTGCAATGCATGTAACACTTGTGAACGCAACAGTCAGTCATGTAATTAGACAAAAAGGCTGAGATTGACGTGGGAAAAGTTTTGTGTAACATGTGTAATTAGGCATGTTATTGTGACATGTTGACAACAATGAATAGTCGTGTGCATATGCATGCATTTCTGTAATGAGGATAGTTGCTATAGAATGAGTTTACAAGGTGTCCCAATGCTGAATTACTGTACATGTGTGTATAAGTTAGGTTGAAGTGCTTGTAATGCTACGGTTACAATGTAAACATGCAATGTGATTGAGCGTCCAATAAGTGACGTCATGAAAATAGGGAGGACCCAAAACTAGATGTAAACATGAGAAGACAGATGTACATGAACGTTTAAAGATGCGTGTCACATTACAAGCATTGTGTAATGTAAAGGAACATGAATATACGGTGTATGTGTGACATGTGTGTCATGTGTAACATCATGTAAATAATTGTTGCTCAGTTCAGTAAAATGTGTGATATGATGTGAGGTTCTCCTTTAAGAGTTGAGTATAGTATTTTCCCTTGGCACATCATCACATGATGAGTAATGTGACCCGCAAATGCTGAAAACATGTAAAAGTATAATGTTATGCAAATAATACACGTCAGCTATGACACAATGCAGGGAATGCCCCCACACTGTAATGCAAATGACGTTTGTATTGTGAGCAATGAAACGTAAACAGTACTATACTGTTATACGTCCCCGCTCCATTGACTCCATTGATGTACAGAAGATTTTTTTTTCCTAAGTGCCGTTCCGGCAGCCTTAGCGATCGTTCTCCCCTCCAAACTGCCAACTTTAGTTGGCGGGAGAAATTGGCCATAACATCTCAATTTCGTAGTGCCGATCAGCCCCGATAAGCTGTTTTTTTTTGTTGAATCCAGCCGATTTAAAAAAGTGGCGATCAGTGGCGAAAACAGGCTTATCGGCAGGCGAATGGCCATAACAAAATAATCGGCTCCGAAACCTGGCGAAATCAAGCACTTATCGGCGCTTACTGAATCTCAAACCCAATTTTGCCTATAAAATGGCGATAATTCCCTTATCAACGCTTACTGCATGAGGCCCTTAGTGTTTTAAAGCCACACGGCTTTTCTCCGCCATTGCGGTCAATGGGGCGACCCTCGTGGCGGCTGCGACCCTTTCCCATGGCCATTGCCCGTCGGACCCTGTTGGGGTCGAGTAAGGGGGTTCCCCTGAGCTAGGGGCAAAAAGAATTAACCCTATATCTGCCCTAGGACCGGAGTTACAATTTTAATAGGGATGAGCTTGGCCGTGACCAAGTTCCCACGCCAATTGAGTGATCAAAAGCTCTTTATTGAAATTGTATCTGCTTTCGGGGGTTGCGGTTTGGCCGTCAGCCAACTCGTTCTTGGAGGTCGGACTCGAGGAATCCCCATTGAAATGCATTACTCCATTCATTTCAATGGTGGAGTTCCGCTCGTCCTCTCGGGCGCCACCTGCTGGTATTTTCTGATATCAGGCCAAACCATGGAAATCTCCATAGACTTGCATGGAGCTCCAATGGCGACCTATGGGATGGGCTGCAAATGGGGATAGAAAAGGCGCATGGGAAAAAAGGGCCATAAACATGTTAATGCAATTCACCCTTTCCCTCCTGACGTGATCCCAGTGTATGTGTTGGGTGCACACACTGTAAGGGGAGAAATACATGTAACCAGGGGGAAACACAGTTTGCATTGAGGCAGGGGAATAAAAACACCACTATTAAACTCGACTGAACTCCCTATTTCGTGTTCTGGCCCCGGGACTTGATCCCCTCCTTCTCCATTGCTTTTGACCAGCCTCTTTTGCTTGCCCTTTTCCACCCGGCTCCCTCTGACCCTGGTCTAGTGTTTCCTCAGCCCTATCTTATTTTGTGTGGCTCTTCCTCCTCCTCTTTTAAACTATAGTATGACTCTTATCCTCCCTTATGTCCATCTCTGCTCCTGCCTTTTACCCTGTCTTGAGAAGGCTCACTTCCCTCTCTTACTGAGATCTATGAGTCATCTGCTGTACGCTTTCGTTGGGCTCATCTGTTCATATCCCCTGTGGCGGTTTCTCTTATTATACCTTGTGTGTGCCTCCTCTTTCCTCCCTCCTTTCTCGTCCTATGCTTTCTGGGGCCCTTATGGCTAAGCCTCACCTCTTGTGCCGCTCGCCCTACGCTAGTATCAGTCCCTGAACCCAACCCTTTGCGTTCCCTCCCTCCGGTTATGTGCTGTCTCATGGTTCGGGGACCCCTGCCCTTGTTGGCTTGGCCCCCCCTCATTGTTATGTGCGTCCTTCCTTGTCACGCCTCTGTGACGCGGGCCCGGCGGCTGTCCTTGTCTTCCGGTGTGGTTCGCGTTGTGCCTATACCAAGATGGCCACCCCTCCATATCCGGTGACGTCCTTCCGGTCTCCACCATTTTCCCACCTGATGTCCTCGGGGGTGGATGTCTTCCCGCGCTGTCTTCCCGCCACTGGTGCTTCTTCTTCCGGTGCTGCACTTACGATCCTCCATGGCCAGGTTCGACTCCATCTTGCCCGGTGTGCGTTCCAAGGCCATCTTCTTTGGCTGAATCCTCACCGTCAGGCCGCACACCCAGGTAAGTTCTCTACCAATCTTTTCTTTCAGCTTGCTGACCGTCTTTCAGGCACGGATGTCGTGATAGGGTCCTTTCTGGTCCTCTTTTGGGGTTTCGGTTGCGGGGCGAACAGGAGGTGGCCTCGTACTGCCATGTCTTTTCTTTTAGGGTAGCAGCGCCATTTTACTTAGAACTTTAGCCGCAACTACGGCAACTGAACAGTACTTAACGGTTTTAACCAGGGCACTTTAATTGTTTTAGTCTTTGTCTGCCGCCACCGTTTCCCAGCTTCTTTTGGGGTTATTCACTCTCTGCCATTCCGCCTCCGGTGCCGGTTCCTCATGGGGTCTCAATGCTGGGCCTTCCTTCACCCCTAGCTTGTGGAGGAAGTCACCCCTTCCTCGGGTTCCTTCATGGAGATGGCCTTCCCGCTCTTGATGACCAGTAGGCCGAACGGGAAGGTCCATCTGTACCGGATGGCCCTCTCGCGGAGTATTTTCGTGACCGGCTGCAGTTTTCTCTGTCTGTCCAAAGTTATAGGGGAGAGGTCCTGGAACAGCTGGAGGGTGGCTTCCTCAAACCTGCAGGCTCCTTCGGTCTTTGTTTTTTGGAATATCGCCTCCTGGGTGCGAATATAGTGCAGTCTTGCAATGACATCCCGTGCTTGCTCGTTTGCCATAGTCCTACTCCTGAGAGCGCGGTTGCAGCGGTCCATCAAGAGTTCTGCCACGGGAATGTCAGGGAGCAAAGTCGCCATCCACCAGGAGACAAACCCCTCAATCTCTGTGACCTCCTCAGGGATGCCGCGGATCCGTATATTATTGCGGCGATCCCTGTTCTCTGCATCCTCCTGTCGGTCTGCAAGTTCTGAAATCTGGGCCTGCGGGTGTGCAGACCTTTTCTCCGTATTCTTGATGGCTTTTGAAGCGGCTGTCATTTTTTCCTCCAGGGCTCCCGTGCGCTCCCCCACTCCCTGGACCTCTTTACGGAGCTCTTGTATCTTGGCACGGAAGAGCGTCTTCATATTGTTGTATAGGCGATCAAAGTCGCAGCGCTGTACCGGTAGCTGCTCAGGCTCCACCACCACATCTTCATCGCGGTCGGAGTCCGAGCCCACGGCGGAGCCGTCGCCATTTTTGCTCCGGCGCCCTTTGCTGCTGATCTATTTAGATATTTGCGTAGATCGCCTGTGTTTTTCTTTTTATTATGTTGTGGGGCCGTTCCTGCTCGTTCCCTGACTTGCCTAAGGGAATTCTGAGCCGTAACGTTCGCTGGAAAGTGGATATTTTTGCTTTATTAAATTGGCGGGGGAAGGAGCTCAAGGCTTAAGCAGCCATCCATCACACCATCGCGCATGCGCCTCTTTAAGATACATTTTAAAAATTTTAATGCCAGAAGGATCCATGTGTTTTGTTTGTATTTCCAGGCACACTTTAATCTATGTAAAACACTGCATGGATTGTGATTGTTTGGATATATTTTTAATACACTGGGTCTTATTTAAACTGTTTTTAGACTTTTTTTTATATGTTTAAAGACTATATATATCCTATGCAGCAATCTATAGCTGCAATCATAGCTCAAAGACACTCTTTGAGATCAGGACGTAAGATCCAGCATTTGAGGGGTTAATGGCAATCAATCATGCCAGCCCTATAAAGATAAAGTCTCCCAGGTACTCTGCACAAGCCTGACGAAGGATTCAATTATCCGAAACGCGTTGTGTGTGCAGAGACCTGGACCAAAAGTTGTGTGTCTGCTCGAGGACACCGTAGCTGGCGCCTGCCCTGACGGTGAACAGTCCTGTAGACCGGACGCGGCGAACAGGAGCACACTGCACCAGAGAGCAGGAGGTTGACGTCGGCGTCCCTGAGCAGTTTTTTACATGTGAGTGAATTGCTGTCTCACATTCTTTGCCAAATAAACGTATTTTTATTCATCTGTGTGGCGCTGTCTTCCACTACATGCGCCCTGAGTGGCCCATCCATGATGTACAGAGGGAGAAGGAGCATGACTGACTAGCAAGAAGGAGGAAAGAAAATAAAGATACCTATAGTACTACCCAGTACCACACAGGCCTGTGTGAGTACATATTACGTTATACTCTTATCACCCCTGTGCTCTTAACCATTGGTTTACTATTGTATATGTTTTCAACTACTGGTCTGATATTAACTCTGACCCTTCACCGTGGATCCCGCCAAGGTCAAAGCCGTCTTAGAGTGGCCACAACCTACTACCCTGAAGGCAATACAACGCTTCCTTGGTTTTTCAAACTATTACCGGAGATTTATCCAAAATGTTTCTTCTCTTGTGGCCCCACTTACGGAATTGACCAAGAAGGGAGCGGACCCTGCTTCTTGGTCTACTGCTGCTCTCCAGTCGTTCGCCCGTCTCAAAAGAGCTTTTGTATCCACCCCCATTCTCATTCACCCTGATCCCAAGCTTCCTTATACCCCTGAGGTCGACGCCTCTGATGTGGGCGTAGGCACTGTCCTGTCCCAAAGGAAGAATTCACTGTCCAGGTTGCATCCTTGTGCATTTAAAAAAAAAATGGTCCAATGCAACTACAACATCGGGAACCGGGAACTCCCGGCCATGAAGCTAGCTCTCGAAGAATGGAGACATCTGCTTGAGGGCACTGAAAATCCGATAACCATCCTCACGGATCATAAGAACTTGCTTTATATTGAAGGTGCACGCTGCCTGGGAGCCCATCAAGCCAGATGGTCACTGTTTTTCTCAAGGTTAATTTTAATAATTTCTTACCATCCCGGATCCAAGAATATTAAAGCTGATGCTCTTTCTCGACAATTCTCCCTGGACTATAATTCTGAAGATCAGCAAAAACCCATTTTACCTCCCAAATGTATTCTCTCGGCCACTTCATTTGGAGCACTTAAAGACATTGTCCGTCAACAAAGCCACATCCCTCCTGGCATCTCACCTCCACAGGACCGTCTCTTTACTTCACCCCCATCCTACCTCACCCTACAACATGCAGCACTTATCATCTGAGATCAGACTCCAAAAGACTGTTCATGGTCCCAAGGCTCAACAAAATATCCGGCCGCTCCTCCTTCTCTTACTGTGCACCCCAAAACTGGAACAACCTACCGGAGACTCTCACATCCACCACCAGTTCTTTCAAAACTAAGGCTGTCTCACATTTTAATTTGGTCTGTAACTGTTTCATAAGCCTAGAATATATATTTTCTTTAACTGTGCATGCAATGTCTTGTATATAATGTACACCCTGTTCACTTATGTAACTGTATTTGTAACCATGTATTATTTGTCTTAACTTTATACCCAGGACATACTTGAAAACGAGAGGTAACTCTCAATGTATTACTTCCTGGTAAAACATTTTATAAATAAAATAAATAAATAAATGAAATAACATTTTTTTAAATCTGTTAGGCACTGGGAATCAGACAGTTCACAGTCAAAAGGAAAGTGACATAACCACTGAGTTACTGCTTTCGTATTTCACAATAAAATGCCTCTTTAATTCATATAAAAGATGTATCATCTTTAGGGATCCATTATTATGTTGTAAATCAATGGACTTCTCTACTGTATGTTTCGAATGTTGCAGTTACCCACCTAATATTCTTTAGTTTACCTAATATGGTGTCTAGGAGCATGACCACCTCAGTCTTACCATTGAGAAGCCAATCTCCCGCTAGCTTTTACAAAATATTAATCTCCCTTATTGCGACATTACTGGGAAGTAAAAATGGCCACCAGTCATTATAGCCATTGAATAACTGAAATATCATGTGTTGTAGAAATCGTCTCCTTTTTCATCAGCTTCCGCGAAACAATGTTGTGGGTGGACATTTTTATATTTATTGGTGGTCTGTCTTGTACACTATATAGCAGGCAGAGGTCTGTAGATAGATTTTTGGGGTTTAAAGGCCAGCTTCATTGAAGAAGCCATTAAGCCATTTAAGGGGTTAATTTTACATGTGAAAATGCAGAGACAAGGATTCACACAGTGCAAAATTAAACATTTTTGCTTGTTGCTAGTGGGAGTACAGTTAGATAGTCAGGGTGCGGAACACAGACAGCAGATATACGACCGTCAATAATGAATACATACTTTGTTTCTTCATACTAACAAGCCTAAAATGAAAAGGTTAATTTGTAGTTAGAAAAACATGCTTGAGAAAAATTACCTCAGAGCAGATGAGAAACATCTAACCAAAATGACTGTTCTCCGTCCATAACCTGAAACATCTTATTCCAGCTAACTGAAACTTGCTATAAATGCCTCAAGAGAAAATATATTGGGACTGCAAGAAACCTGCGTCGGGATCTGCATTTTCACACAAGGATCTTATGGTATTTAAACAAAGGAAAACATAATTTATTTTCAAGGACCCCCCCCCCACCCACATCCCCATGGGGCAGTCACCTTCATGAGGGTTGCAACAGCCTGATCGGATTGCCCAATCCGTTGACCCACCCCCTCCAATATTCACCACTTGACAGGCTGTGAAAGGGGACTACGTGGGACAGGCCAGGTGGCAGCCAGACCTCCCTCTACATAGCCAGAAGAGAAAGGCCAAATTGGTATATATTGGAGGTCTCTAGAGGTTGGCGTCAGAAAAACGTTAATTTTCCCACCGATCCCCAAGTTTTTACAATATGCCTGATGTGTTCTGTAGAAAGCAGAAGCAATGCTGTTTCTCCTCGTCAAAGAATTAGTGGAACTGCTGCGCCAGTCAAGCTCAGGGATATAGAGAATGTTAAGATGCAGGTGCCGAATGTACAGGCAGGCCCAGGTAGAGCCACAGAAACAGATTGGCACGCTGGAGCTGTCCAATAAACGTGTCAGAAAGCTGGATGCCAACTATACGGTTGGGCCTAAGCTGCCATCTTGGAGAGGCCACAGGGAGGGGGCATTCTGACCCGGCGGCTGGCTTGCAGCCAAAGGATGGCGGATAAGGATCTCCCTCCTCTTTTATAGCGGGCATTGAAGGGAGTGCAGCCAATAGCCAGCTGGCGAGGATCTCCAACCATTAACAATACTGTAGTTTAAGATAATATGTTAAACGGTTTTGGGGCTGGTGGACAGGCAAGGGTTTTTAACATGTTGTTAGCAATAAAGATGTGACCTTTTTCATTCCAATAATGTGTGGTCTCACTTATTCAGGTTGGTTAAACCCTTACGAAAAGGACAGAGGCTTTAAGCCTTTAAGAGTCATTTATGTAGAATGACAAAACCGATTAACTTGTACAGTATATAGCAAACAGCTTCAACATATACACTGATTGGCATTCAGAATCTCATTCATTCAACTAATCAATTAAACCTGGGATACACACTGTAGCGGTCCAATTTAGATTGTAAGCTCTTCGGAGCAGGGATTCCTCTTCCTAGATGTTACTTTTATGTCTGAAGCACTTATTCCCATGATCTGTTATTTGTATTATTTGTTATTTATATGATTGTCACGTTTATTACTAGTGTAAGGCGCTATGTACACTAATGGCGCTATATAAATAAAGACATACAATACAGTACAATTTCCAACATTCAACAATTCAACTAGACAATTGGTAATTTCAGTATTTTTTTTAATTAGATAAGGTCACACAGTACAAGATGAAAGTGGGAACTGATTCGTTGACATCGCTGATGAGAGGTACACATGCACCATATAGCCCCATACTAACACTTGATAAATTAAGTCTCTGAGGTAAAATAATATTAATAATAGCAGCACTGCAATCAAACTGAAATTTATAGAAACAATTTGATGAGACATTATGGATGATCATCCTCTTACAGATTAAATAGTATGGGTCAACATCAGCATTAATTCTTATTTCATGGGTTTTGATCATTCTGGTCACACTTTAGCATTACTTTCACTCCAAGACCTTTCTTTGTTGTTTCAAAGGCCTCAAGAGCCTTCTCTAGGGGGAACCGGTGGGTAACCAATGGAGCAACATTCACTCTCTTAGAGGACAGCATGGATATAGCCATTGGCCACCTGGAACAAACAAGAAAAGAGAGAACCAATTCACAAATGATATCCTTTAAAGTTGAGTCGCCTGGTTTGTCGTGCTTTAAGGAGATCACTAATTTCTTCACCCTAGTGATGTCATGTAAGGACATCCATATCATACCATTCACAATGCAGTAAATTACTTGTTGAAAAAATTATCCAATAGACAAGACTTCTTAATAAAGCAAATGCACCTCTCTGGGTAAATGGATATGGTTTGAAGAGAAGAGCAAGATATTTTTATTTTGGCGATGGTCAGTTCTCAGTAAGCGCTCTGCCTGGGAGCAGTTTTTCTAACATTATTTTTTCATCATAAAAGGTACTTACGTATTGCAGTATCTAAATATTCCTCTGATGTCTACCTCCCGCACAGCGGCATTTACAATAGGGACATTAACCATTGCTGGACCCAAACCAACCAATATTAGAGTCCCACCAGAGCAAGTTGCCTGAGAAACAAAATGATAAAATGTAATTGAGATATGAAGCATGTCAAAAGTGATCATTTTACCTCAAAACATTACATAATGTCTTAGATGAAAATAGTAATTCGTTACTCTTATTTTATTTATTGATAAAATGTTTTACCAGGAAGTAATACATTCAGAATTACCTCTCGTTTTCAAGTATGTCCTGGGCACAGAGTTATGATGACAAATACACAGTTACAAATACATAGTTACATCAAGTGAGCAGGCCCATCATTTCTTATATCTAATAAAGCCCTCCAACTAAGTGGTGACCTGTTTGTCACCTCTCTCTGTGATTTAAAAAATGTAAGGATTTCTTTGAGGCTGAAAGCCCGTGGTTTGGCTATTGTCTATAGCAGGGGAGCGCAAACTTTTACAGCTGCGCCCTCCTTTCTGCCTGCTTCGGAGCTGGTGACACCCCCTCCAACCTTTACTACTGCATCAAATGACGCTCTGGGGTCACGTGACGTCAGGTCACGTGACCCACGGCGTCATTTGACGTCCGTGACGTCACGTCACATGACCGTGCGGCGTCATTTGATGCCACATTGCCATGGAGACGCGTCACCGCTTCTGAATCCAGGTAAGATTTTTTTGTTGCAGGGGCCTCACGCGATCCACTGGCATTTAATTTAAATGCCTGGGGGAAGAGTACGGGACCTCTGCAACCGCCTGCGCCCCCCAGACAAATCTCCCGCCCCCCTGGGGGCGCACCCCCCAGTTTGTGCACCGCTGGTCTATAGCCTCCAAACAATACATTTTTCACTTTTAGTGGGCAAACAGTGCTAGCTCCTCGATTAAGATGTCTTTGTTGATCAGAAGAGATAAAAGGAAAGGTCTTGACCTGTCATAAAAACAATTGTATTTTTAACACAATTTATAACCAATGTTAACCCTTGAAGTACCAGATTTATTAAAATACTTAATATCCCCCACCATTTTTATTAGTTAGTAAAACAAAAAAAACATTTAGATAACAGTTCCTGGTTGGGCTAATCTAAAAGTGTCTTGATCTAGGATTGTGAGCTAATTAAGTCATTGTAAGGAATCGGGGAACACGTCCTCTGCAATGTGTTCCCTCCTTACCTGTTGTCTCGCAGTCCTCTACTCTGGCACCAGCGCGTGCACGCTCCCCCGCTCTGCTTACATAGCGAGCAGCTCTTTTAGATTGCCACGGAGCTTAGCTCCGCCCCCGAGGACACGCCGCGCACACATGACATCGTGCATCGTTCCCCAGCTGCGTGGCAAGTACTTTCAGCCCACTTGTCTCCTGCAGCTAATCCTTGCCTCTGCGGGGGCCGCGCCTCTGTTCCACCTCTCTTGTGACTGGTTCCTTTGTGCTTGTGACTGGTTCCTGTGTGCTTTAAATATCCTGCAGTTCCTGTCATAAGTTGTTGAGCATAACTAGTTGTAGCCTTGTGCTTCCACGTCTGTGTGTCTTGCTTCCTGTCTTGTGCTTCTCTCTACAGTTAACCCTGCGTGTACCGACCCGGCTTGTAATTGGAAACTCCAGTGGATACTGGCCCTGGCTTACCCTCGACTCTGCTGACATCTCCAACCCCGACCACGCCTACACGGACTACCACTATTCGGACCTCTCCAACCCCAGACCACGGCTATACAGACTTTGACCATTATAATCTCTCCAACCCAAGACCTTGACAAGTATCTGGACTAACCCACTCTCTCCAACCCAGACCCGGCTACGTTGACAATCCTCCTGCCAGGCACGCTTCCACTGCTGTGGGTGCGTGGTTCAATACTTCCCCACCTCAGTACCGTGGTCCTGTCTTGCTCGTGGGCAGCGCAAGCGTTACAGCCATAAACCAAAACAACTGTTTATAGTAAATTGTCAACTTGAGCACCAGAGCGTAACCTACGGTTGTTATTGATGGCGCAATAACATTAAATGTGTATATTAAGGAGGTCTGGTGACCGTACCCAGACCTACCATAGGCCCAAGGTGTCATCTTCAAAGGGGATCATATATTCCTGAAATGCACACATGAATAGCAGAGAAAGAAGAGAATAGGGTCACCATTCAGTATTAGGTCTTTACTATTAATAAAAGATATCTTGGACTTGATATGATTCAGAAGATTAACAAATATATCTTTGTGACATTTGTAATCAAATGGATTAAATTACACAAATATGACAGGTTGGTCTATGTTACATATCAGATACATATTTCACCTTCAAACATTCAACAGAGGAGTGTTTTATGCCAGAAAGACACGTGATTTATCTTATTTCCAAGTCCTTGACCTTTTGAAGGAATCTGATATTGTTCTGTGGTAACGTACAGTATTTAGATTTTTTTTTTTAATCCTGTTTATTTTATGAAATGGTGGGTATATATATATATATATTTATATTGTATGTTTCTTGTAACATTCTTATCTGTAAGTAAGCACTGTAGTACTTTTGTATATTAAATGTAAGATTGTATAATTACTGTACTGTCTTTGGGCCGTAACTGAACTTTGCACGCTTTGTAGAGAGTAACTGCATTTTCAAACACAATTTTCTACAAAAGAGAATTTGTGTTAATTACTTATTTTTTCCGAGTAAACAGGGTACAGAGGATCCATTGGTGGTGGCAGCGAGTTTAAGGTTATAGTGTGACGGATTGAGGAGAGCTAGAGTGGGTGCTACACTGCTCTACTAGTTCTAAATAGAGCTACTGCACCGACACACTTTATTCGAGCAAATACCCAGTATGTACCTGGCAGATACCTGGAATGCGCCGCTCCTCACCTCTGACAAGCCCCGTTGCGTTTGCCTTCCCAGCCTGGGTTCATGCCTGGCTGACGGGCGGCTGATCTGTTAAATGATAATGATTAGGATTTAATAGGCTGCAATGCTTCGCGTGTCTACCAGATGGCATAAATTCATGAATTGTAATGCAGTATATATATATATACTGTGCAGTATTGCAGCCAGCGGGAATAAAATGCTTAAATCCCTGCTTGGAAAATAACCCAATGCACTCGGGCAGAAAACAGTCACAAACCTCAATACACCCGGGTATACCCGAATTCGTGGGACTAGCCGAGCTCGAATAAAGTGTGTCGCCAGTGTATAATGCAGTAGATGGTTGTCAACATTTTTGCAACATGTCGATAGGTCTGATGCGAGACCGCTAGGGGGGGATTTCAGCGCTCCACTAATCGTAGGGAATTTGGGTTAGCATGTGCATGAGTACAGTGCGGCATTATTTAACCAACTACTGCCAGCATTATGATGGCAATAGCTTAGTTATCAGAGTCCGTACTGTAATCCTTCGGACACGGCTATCTCAGCATTTGGTGTTATTGATTGTATATATAATCTCTAACTAAAGGGTATGTCAGCTATAGTCTGACCAATTACTCTGGTACTGACCTTTTTCTGCCATTGTTAAACACAGGACTTGCTCAATTTTTAATTAATAGAGCAGTCAAGCACTCCCTCCTGACTAAGTCGCCTCAATTTCTGCACTTGCTTCCTTCCCTACATACACTAACTCTGGTGCAAACCTGTTTCATTTAATTATTTCCCAACCAGATAGGCACTAATGGTCCCTGAAGGATATTTGGTATAACATTGTGACGGTGATGGGATAACCAGGCTCACTAAAAAAGGTCAAGCCCTCTTGGTTGCCTCTGAGTCACGTGGTGGGGTCCTACAGTGTCAGATCTTGGACCTGGCTGTCGTGTATGTACTTCTATGCACTGAGTGAAAATATGCGACAAATAATTTTTGTGTTTTTGCCTTTCCAGGAGTGCCAGCAAGCAGAGATTGCTAGGCTATGAGTTTCAGGGTGGGTTTTGCAGAGAAAGTCTTTTCAGATTGTGGCTATGTAGCGGGATTCCAGCATTACCCCAAAAAGGTAGCCGGGAATCATGTCAGATTCTCGGATACCTTGAAGCACATTGCTAAAACCTACCCTAAAAACGTTCTTGCAGCTCACCGCCAGGAGTCCCTGCTTCAGCACAGACCAGAGAGGTAAAAGGGGACATAGGGATTTGTGTATCCCAGGTATAGGCAGGGTTCCCTGGTTTAGGGGGAGTCCCTCACGGTATATGCCCAAACCCCCAGAACTGGTAAAGGGGTTCGGGGTATCACCAACTACAGGTAAACCCCGTTATAACGCGGTCCTCGGGGTCCACCCCGAGACCACCGCGTTAGTAACGGGGTCGCGCTAATTAAAAAAAAAAATGGCCACCGCGCTCCTGATCGGGAGGGAGTGAGGAGGGAAGGAAGGAAGAGGTCTGCACAACATGTGGGCCGCATGCGGCCGGTCTGGCCTCTCTGTGCGGCCCGCGATGACTCTGGCCGGGCGCCAGTTAATTAAATAAATAAATAAAAAAAGTTTTAAAAAATGGCGGCGATTCATCCCTCCTCCCTCCCTCTCCCTCCCAGCCCCCTCCCTCTCCCGCCCAGCCCCCTCCCTCTCCCTCCCAGCCCCCTCCCTCTCCCTCTCAGCCCCCAGGTTTTGCGGTGCGCAGTAGCAGGCTGCCGGAGAGGTCAGAGCATGCAGGGGGCGGGGCTTAGTACCGGGGAGAGAGGATGTGCTGAGCTGCCCCTTCACCTGTTTGTGTTTGTGACACGCAATGCTGCCCCTTCAGCTGTTTGTGTGTGACACAAAATGCTGCCCCTGCTGCGTGTTTTTGTGTCTATGTGACACACAATGCTGCCTCTCCTCCTGCGGCCGGAAAGTCCGGGACAGGAGCGTGTTTCCGGGGGACAGATGTGAACGGTGCACACGGACACACTGGCGAGACAGGAAGGACGAGTGAGAGGGCAAAGGTGAGAGAGGGGTAAAAGTGTGTGTGTGAGAGAGAGGGGGGTAAATAAGTGTGTGTGTGTGTGTGTTTGTGTGTGTGTGTGTGTGTGTGTGTGTGTGTGTGTGTGTGTGTGTGTGTGTGTGTGTGTGTGTGTGTGTGTGTGTGTGTGTGTGTGTGTGTGGTGTTAAAATGGCAGCTGAAGGACAAAAGATGTTAAATCCAGCAACGAAAAAGTTAACCAGCAATAGGCCAGGCAGTAAGCTGCAGGTACCCTTGGGCAGGAGAAGGGTTTAAAGGGATGCCTCAGGCTGTACATGACAAGTGAGATAATCCTATTTTATTCATGCTGCCTTCCCATGGCGAGGGGGGGGTTGGCTGCTGACATGTGAGGGGGGGGGTGGGCTGCTGACATGTGAGGGGGGGGTGGGCTGCTGACATGTGAGGGGGGGGCTGCTGACATGTGAGGGGGGGGGTGGGCTGCTGACATGTGAGGGGGGGGTGGGCTGCTGACATGTGAGGGGGGGGTGGGCTGCTGACATGTGAGGGGGTGGTGGGCTGCTGACATGTGAGGTGGGGGTGGGCTGCTGACATCTGAGTGCTGTGAGAGCTGTGTCCTGTGAGAGCTGTGTGCTGTGAGCTGTGTGTAGTGAGAGTGTGTGCAGTGTGCAGTGTGTGCAGTGAGAGTGTGTGCTGTGTGCAGTGTGCAGTGTGAGCAGTGTGTGCAGTGAGAGTGTGTGCAGTGAGAGTTTCTGCAGTGTGCAGTGTGTGCAGTGTGTGCAGTGTGAGCAGCTGTGTGCAGTGTGCAGTGTGCAGTGTGAGCAGTGAGAGTGTGTGCTGTGTGCAGTGTGAGCAGTGTGTGCAGTGAGAGTGTGTGCAGTGTGTGCAGTGAGCAGTGTGTGCAGTGAGAGTGTGTGTTGTGTGCAGTGTGCAGTGTGCAGTGTGAGCAGTGAGAGTGTGTGCTGTGTGCAGTGCGCAGTGTGTGCAGTGTGTGCAGTGAGAGTGTGTGCAGTGTGCAGTGTGAGCAGTGAGAGTTTGTGCTGTGTGCAGTGTGCAGTGTGAGCAGTAAGCAGTGTGTGCAGTGTGCAGTGTGTGCAGTGTGTGCAGTGTGTGCAGTGTGAGCAGTGAGTGCAGTGAGAGTGTGTGCAGTGTGTGCAGTGTGCAAAAAAAACGGGAGCCACGGGAAAACCGCGTTATAACCGAATCGCGTTATAACGGGTCGCGTTATAACGGGGTTTACCTGTAATGTATAAGGTTGCGAGAGTAAAATTATTTCTAAGTCCAGCGTCAGTACAATTGAAGCAACCCTGGAAATTAACCTAAGCATTATTTGAAGAAACTTTTATTAAAACGTCTTATAGGAAGGTCTAGGAGCTCTGAAAATGAACGTGCGCATCTTTTCAGTAGATCCTAGGGGATGAGGGACTTAGAAGAATTTTGTATGATTTTTATTAACATGGTGTGTACAGGAATACCCCGGTTTAAGGACACTCACTTTAAGTACACTCGCGAGTAAGTACATATCGCTCAATAGGCAAACGGCAGCTCGCGCATGCGCCTGTCAGCACGTCCTGAACAGCAATACCGGCTCCCTACCTGTACCGAAGCTGTGCGCTAGCGGGGAGACTATAGAGCCTGTTACAAATGCGTTATTTACATCAATTATGCACGTATATGACGATTGCAGTACAGTGCATGCATCGATAAGTGGGAAAAAGGTAGTGCTTCACTTTAAGTACATTTTCGCTTTACATACATGCTCCGGTCCCATTGTGTACGTTAATGCGGGGTATGCCTGTAACAGTGTATATGTATATGCCCTGTATATGAACTGGGGAATTTCCAAGTCTGTGGTTCTGAGAGACCAAATGGCCATCAGGCTTGGTGCCACTGTGTCTGGTCGGGTCCCGGACTTGAAAGTCTCAGAGATGCCAAGGTGTAAGGGCGGGCGGAGTACCGGAGTTACACTCAAGTACCCATGTCCTGACATGAATAAGGGCTATCCGGCAACCATTTGCCCATCCCCAGACTGAGGAGCCTGGCACGATGGGGTGTTCAATATGCTAAGTGGCAGAGGTGCCAGGTTGGCGCAGGCCCCTTAGCAGAATTAAAATCAGTGCCCGCCCGGCTTCAGAGTACCGTCAACTCTGTGATAGGCTGGTAGGAAAATTCCCACGCGCTGATTGGCTGTAGCGTTTTGTGAATGGGACTCAAACTCCTATAAGAAACCTAGCAGCCAATCAGGTCATGAGATTCTAAGTGCCAAGACAGCAGTGGCAGATTTGAATTGACCAAAAGATGCTCAGAGAGAAATAGACGCGAGCCGGCTTCAGAAGTTTCAAGGCGAGAAAAGTCCCATTTTCGGGGCCAAGTTCTCAGAATAGAACGTAGCGGTTGCGTCTGGAACTACAAGCCGAAAAGAGTACCAGGACGTTTAGTACTCTCTTCTGCTCAAGGGATTTTGGCATCTCCGGAGCAGATACAGCGATGGCGTCTGGTAACGCATGCCGAGTTGAGTGCCAGGACTTTTGCGGGTATATCCCGGTCAACCAAAGACTTTGTTTTAAGGACTATCTGAGCTAGGAAAGGTTAATTTTTTAGCCCAGATCCCCCAGTAAGTGTGTTTCCCTCTGTATAATTGTAATCCACTGTGTGTACGTCTGTTTCAATGGAATAAATGCCAATTTGTTTTACTCAATGAATGATCTCGGTTTAAAGGATTAATAGCCTGGTCTCCAGTGACAATCATAAACCTGGGATCTAGCGTTATTAGCTCTAGTGATATATAACCAGCACTTTATAACCAATGGTATACCTCTGTCTAGCCTAGCATGACTGGCTTCTATTGATGGAACTTATAGAGACCTTCTATATGTGATAATATTTGAGTGATTAAGTGATTGAACAAAGACATGGTTTATCTCTTTACTGGAAATATACCATCTCATTTATTTTAACATGCTTAGTGATAGATGTTTTGCCAACACTAAATAAATGTTACGTTTTACAGTATATAATGTGGTGTGCAGTCAAGTGAGTTTCTTTTGAGGGGCTATATTGAATAGCCCCTCACTTTCTTTTCACTGCTATAGGAGTCCTCGATTGATTTGTTCAGAAAACATTGTGTTACTGGTCCTCCCAGCAGTAAAGTGAATAACTACAACGTTACACAATGGTGCTAAGCCTCAGGGCACACAGTCTGATCAATTAATGGTATTAAATGTGTTCTGAGGCCTTGCACTGTTTAGAAACAAAAAAGAGATGTATATTACAAGGGCCATTTGAAAGTCTTAGGCCACGCTTATAGTGCTGGCAACGGCGACGTGACCGAGGACGTCACCCATCGCCTTTAGCGAAAGTTATAATTTGTTTTTTAGCGACGTCGCTGGCGACAAGGCCAGTGACGTCACGAAGTGGACGGGCAGTGCAATCTGATTGGTTTAGAGACAGTCATGTGGCAACTGTCTCTAAAAAATCAAATTTAACCGGCTTCCAAATTTTTGGTCGCGACGTCGCTCGTTGCCGTCGCACTTACAATAAGTGCTTGCGACGGAGTCAATGTACTTGTTTCAGAGCGACGTTGCATTGCCGTCGCAAGGCACTATAAGCGCAGCCTTAAAGAGGTTGCAGGTTCCTAAGACCTTTGCAATTTTGTTCACATTTTATGTCAATGTAAAGTGAAGGAGAGTATTGCCGATAACGTGATAATGTTCCATTGTGTATTTTTGCTTTGTGCTGCATTGTAAAAATGTAACAGATAGTTTAACAGTGCATACTGCTCTATTCCAGTTTTATTTGAATTCTTTCATTCCTCTGACACATTATTGCATTTCACTGCAACTTTCCAATAAAATGCTAAAACTGTTTGTCACGGGAGACCAGGAATTTACACCTTTATACCAGGATCATATCACTGAGCAAAACCAAGAAGTAAAACACTTGCTGGGGGTCTTGGCTACAAAACTAATCTTCCTTAGTTGATAGAGCACACAGAACAAGGTCTTTAGGTTGACCTGGAGTTACCCGCAAAAGTCCTAGAACTCAATTTGGCATAAGATACCAAACGTATCTCTTCTGGAGCTGCAAAACCCCTTGACCGGGACAAAGCACGCAACGTTCTGGTACTCTTTTTGACGTGTAGTTCCAGCTGCGACCGCTACGTTCTCTTTTCAGAACTTGGCCCCGAAAAGTGGGACTTTCTTGCCTTGAAATTTCTGATGCCTGCTCGCGTCTATTTCTCCAAGAGCATCTTTTGGTGAATTCAAATTTGCCGCTGCTGTCTTGACGCTTAGAATCTGAAATCCGGATTGGCTGCCGGGTTTCTTATAGTATTTCAGATTCATTCACGAAATACTGCAACTAATCCGAGCCTGGGAACTTTAAAACCAGCCAATCAGAGAGCTGGCAGTCTTCCAAAGCCGGGCAAGCGGTTCTTCTGAATGCAACGAGGGCATGCGTGAGTTTGTCACCCTAGCCACTTGTTATTCAGAAGCCACCAGCTGGGTTAGGTGCCTCCAAGTCTGGGAAGGCAAATGCTGGCCACGATGGCTGGCAATCCCAGAGCTGTAGCTCCATCCTTTAAGGAAACCTAATTTTCTTGAGAATCAAAAAACGCTTAGGCACACTCCCAGGGCTGTATCTCTTTTCTTTACTGAAACTAGGACTTAGGTTTCATAAAACTCCTCGCAACTTAATATACAGTTGGAGAAAACCCCTAGAATCTCTATACTGATTCTGGGGTACCTGGGCATATGCTGGGGAACCCTCACCAATTTAGGGACCCTTGACTATACCCACGATACACCAATCCCTATGCCCCCCTTTTACCTTTCTTGTCTGTGCTGAAGTAGGGAAACCTGGCGGTGAGACGCGTAACTGTTTTCAAGGGAGGATTTTGACTGGACTGATGTGTCTATATTTCCCCGGGAATATAACCTGATTACCAGGCACATTTTTGGGGTAACCAGCAACTCTGGGCCCTGTCTACCTAGACACAATCTGACAACACTTTAACCGCAAACCACCCCTTGAAACTCATAGCCTGAGAATCTTCACTGGTAGCACTCCAGGAAAGGTAAACCCCCCTTAAATTCTTTATTGACATACAATTACATTAATTGCAGGTACAATACACAGGCTGAAGAGCTGACACTCTAAAACCTGAGATAGGGCTCAGAGATAACCAGCCGGGCATAATACCTTTATTGATGGCCTGGTTACCCCTTCACCATCACACTGTTGTCATGATTCGTTTTCTTATGTTAATCCCACACATTCAGTAACAAGGGTCAGCAAGCCCGTTTTGTGATTTTGGTTTACTTACTTATCACTGTGGGAACAGAAATGTTCCTTTGTTCAGAAAGTTGAGCACTTGGCCGTTCAAGCAATCAAGTTGAGTAAAAAAACTCAGTATGACTCTAGCTACTGTAACAACTGCAAAACCACTTCAAAGCTGTCCTAAAATACTGTTATTTACTGGCATTTTCTTTCTTTTAGAGAGGAAGCAGTAAAATGGCAGAACTGCATAAAATATGAACACATTATCTGTGTGCAGATGTATGTAGCAAGATTCACTGTTGTTTTTGGCAAAATATGTTGGAATACTGTATACTGCAGTATGTTGCACCGGCACTGCCACTGGTCCCATGGAGACTGTGATATTCGCAGTTATACCAGGATTAATTGTGTTATCACTAGGAACAATAAGGCTGCTCTAACATGTATTTTATCTTCACAGATCAACTAGAAAAAGAATAAAACACAGTGTTTCCACTTATACCACACCTTTAACAGTTAGGTATACTTACATAGATTCCTGTTTGAATACATGATTCTGCTCCAGTGCATTCAATAGTGATCTCTGGCATGCAACCAAGCAAGTCTTTCACCTTCAGGGCCGTGTCCTCTGGTGACTCATTGGTAACTTGAAGAATAAAATCTGCCCCCACTTCTTTGGCCTTTTCTAGTCGTGGGGAAGATAAGTCTGGAGAGAAAGCCCACACTGGCATTTGTCACAGAAAAAACAGCAGGGATTTTATGTACAGTATGAAGTGAGAGTATATTCAGGAGAATGACAGATAGTTAACATTTCTCTGTATCACTTGGAGTGTAAGCCTTTCTGAGCAAAAATATCCTGTGCATAAATTAATAATAATAATAACAACAATATTATAGTGATACACTGTACTTTAAATTGTTTATATGTTTACACTTTAATGTGCTGCTTAACTGTACAGGTAGTCCTCGTTATACAACGTTTCACTTTACAACGAATGGCATATCCAACGCTTTACAATGCTAAGGGCCATTTTTCAACGCCGGAATGCGTTATCCAACGCTCACCGCCACTGATTAACATGGGACTCACTTTACAACGGTTTCACTATCGAACGCTACTTCCAGGACTGCCTGTACATGATTTATTAAAATAAAATAAATGAATAAAACATTTGAGATATGTGTGTTTTTTTACTCGCTGACTTGATGTAGTCAAGTACTGCAATTTGCAATAAACAAAAAGAAAAAAAAATAGAAAAATCACAAAATTCCCAAAGTATTACTTATTTTCCCTTTCCATCAAACCCGTAACATACAGTTTAATACAAACAATTGCAAGAAAAAGTTTGTGACCCCCAATAATAACTACAGAAATTTTATAGTTTCTCCATGATAAACTTCTTGAATCAAAACAAGTATTTTCTTAAATATCCAATAGGTTTTACATTAACAAATTCCATGTCTTTTTAAACAAATTATGTATGAATTAGATAAGCAAAGAGTAGTTAAGAGTCAGGGTATGTGCAAAAGTAAGTAAAACCCTTGTTTTATCAGCTAAATTAAAGGGGATAATTAGAATCAGGTGTTTAAAGAATTGGGTAGATCTTTAGGTGCGAGTTTGGAAGGCCCCACCCTATGTAAAGATCAGAAACTTTGTGAGTTTGGTCTTCACCATACAGGTGTATGGAAACATCCTCCAACAATCAAAATAAATCTGAGGACATCAGAAAAGAAGTTATTGATGCTCATCAGTCTAGAAAGGGTTACAAAGCCATTTCTAAGGATTTGGGGCTCCACCAATCTACAATCGACAGGTAGTCTACAAATAGAGAAAGTTCAAGGCCACAGTCCATCTACCCAAGAGCAGTTGCCGTGCCAAAATCTCTCCAAGAATAAACCAGAAAATCATCCAGAAAGTCACAAAGAACTCCAGAGTAACATCCAAGGATCTGCCGGCCACTCTCACCTTGGCTAATGTGAATGTTCATAACTCAACTATCAGAAAAAGACTGAATAAGAATGATGTTCATTGGAATGATAGTGTCATGAGAGAGGGGATTTGGCCTGGGATTAAAGGGGTTAAACCCCATTTGGCCACCCCCTACTCTCACTTGGGAAGCAAGGGGTTAACTGGACAGGGGTCCAGTAATGTGTTTTTACCTTACTTCAGTATCCAACTGTTTATTCCCCTGTATAAAATGTATTGTCTCATCCTGGTGTTTGCACTCACACATACACTAGGGTTGATGCGGGAGGGAAGGGGTTAATGTTAATTTAGTGATTATAGCCCTCTGTTCCCTTTTCCTGCCTTTTAAGGCTCCACTTTGCAGCTTTCCATAGGTTTCCATAGGACTCCATGCGTTCTAATGGCAGTAGCGGTTTTGGACCTGTTTTCCAGCGATGACAAGCAGGTGGCGTCCGAGAGGAGGAGCGGCGGTTTCCCATTGTAAGTCAATGGGCTCATTGACTTCAATGGAGATTCCTCGACACCGGCCTCGAGGAAAAGGTTGGCAGCCATCCAAACCGCAGACCGCAAAAGCGGATACAATGTCTTTGAAAAGAGTTTAATCACTTCGGTCAAGTTCAATGACAATTGGCGTGGGAATCTTAGGTTCTAGGGCACCTGGGAATAAAATTCTTGTTGCCCCTAGCCCCTAGGAACCCCCACACACGACCCCCACTGGGTCCAGGAATGAGGGACCCCCGTAAGGGGTCGAGCGGAGGAGGGTCGCGCCATTGACTTCAATGGCGGAGCGGAGGTCCCATTGAATCCAATGGTGGCGTGCACTCATGCATTGTCTATGGCGGCGCCGGCCATTGATTCCAATGGGGAAAAACCGCGTGGCGTAAAAACGGCTAAGTGTGAAATGGTGAAAAATGTACGTCCATATCTCCGGTTCTGGAATGACCAGAGAGATGGGATTTGGGTGGCATGTAGCCAAGGTTCCGGCTTTAATGCATGACTATTCCCAGCCCTCTCCGACCAACCAGACAGAGTGTGGGCGAATGTAAAGATTTGTGGTTTTTCTCATAGACTTCAATGGCGGCGGTTTCTCCATTGAAAGTCTATGTCGGGAAACCCCATTGATGGCAACGGCGTAGCCCACCATTCAACGCTATGGCGGCGGACCCCGTTGATTTCAATGGGGAAAAAGTGAAAAGCCGAGATTCATTTTTAAAGGGACGAATCCTGTATTTTAAAAATGTTTTAAAGTGCATTTCTGTATCTCCAGTTCTGGAGGTCGCAGAGAGTTGAAATTTGGCCACTATGTAGAGTCACTGTAGGCATTAAAAACTTGCAATTTACGACCCACTGAGCCCACCAGAACGGAACTTATTAATATGTGAAGCTATTAAAGTGTATATGGTATTTTGGATCTGCTCTGAAAATGCAGACCCCCATCTGCTATGCTAATAGGTCAGGAAGGGCAGGTGGATGGTTTAGCATACGCCCTCTGATCAAAGATTAACTGCCCTGACAGTTTATACTAGGGCCAGGAACAAAGAAGTTGAGTGTTTTGCAAGTGTCCTAATTCACACCTGCAGGGGAAGAAGAATCTACTTCAAATAGATTTTGATAGCCAGCTCGGCGCCTAGGTTTAACGAGATGGGTTTGAGATGGTATAAAAATGGGGCTCAGCCTATGCTCTATGTTCTTCGTGTCTGTGTGATTTTCAAGATTGCTGTATGAACTGCCAGTCCAGATGTCTGACTGTTTCATCATTCCATCTTAAGTGTCTATATTTTGTCTGTTATTTGTATAATCTCGTGTGTTCACCTTTTTCAAGGAATAAATTATATTTTATCATATCTCAGCCGTGTTCACTTCAACCCAGGTATTTTTGGTGTATTATTATAGCCTGTCATAAAGTTACCGTCACAGATAGCTAGGAGGAAAACACTGCTGTCTAAAAGGAAATTTCTGCCCATCTGAATTTCGCCAAAGATCACATAGATGATCCACAAGACTTCTGGAACAATGTTCACTGAACAAATGAGTCAAAGGAAGATCTTTTTGGCCTCAATGAGAAACGTTATGTATGGCGAAAACTGCGTTTGAACAGAAGAACCTCATCCCAACTGTCAAGCATGGTGGTGGGAGTGTGATGGTTTGGGGCAGCTTTTTTTTTTTTTTGTACCACAAATTTTATTGGATTATAGAACAGCATACATAAAATGTTACATCTTGTATATCTGACAATATCAATATAAGTCATAACGCACAGAACATAAAATACAGGGGGGTGAGGGGTGTCTTCCTCATCCATTCTACCCTTTTCTGTACCGACTGTAGCAGCCCCCTCTGTCTTGATTATGAATTATGTGAAACCCAGTGACTTGGAAAGGCGCTTAACAGCTATAAATGTGATAAAACAATAAAAGTTGGTGAAAATGAAAAAAAAAAAAAAAAAGTTGGTGAAACTGAAAAATTCTCTCAACCTTCCAGGGAATATGCACTGATTCCCTTACAACAGTTTAGGATCCAGGGAAAGAAGGGAGCAGTATCCTCAGGAACACTCAGAAAAAAATACAAAAATAATCATGGTGCAGTATTATAATAAATGTGGGTCAAACTGTGAAACTTGGCTCTTGTAGATAACCTACTTACAAAATGTAAGATTCAAAATAGCAGGTTTGTTTTTAAAGATGGGTCTTTGGGCACCTCAGTTTAGGACCGCAGCATACAACAGCATACATCAGTAAGGGCTGGTGGCAGGCAGGATGATGTTTTCACATCGGCATCAGCTCCCAATCAGTCATATGCAATCATACAGAGATGAAGGGAAACAATAGTGTTTTACCAGATAACACCAGATTTTATCAGAGAAATGTGTAAGAAATGTACTCACAATATATTAAATGAGCACATTCACATAGGGGTTTCTTTAGGCAGTAGATTAACGGCTCGGCAGATGAAAAAAGTCCGAGTTAACGAGCATATACATTTGGATGCCTCCCAGATTGCCAATGAGTTGGTCATTGATAGATTTAAGAATCTGTTTTGGGGCCCAAATTAAGTTGTGTAACTCCAATGGCGCGCACACTTCTTTCTCCAATGGCACCCAGCTTTTAAGGCTAGGGTCAACATGCCATTGGGAAATTTGACATAATTTTGCCACTTTGTAATAGTGGCTGAGGGTGCGGGGTGATCCGTCCTTCACCTGGGGTTCAGTTTCCCCCACCTCTGACCTGGCCCCTTACAGTATGTAGTTCCATCTGTAGCCTTGCCTGCCTACTTGACCCTCCTTATCTGACTAAGTGATTTTTTTGACCAAACAGTATATGATGGTGACTGATTACCACTTCAGACATTTTTTATTCATTTTTAACAGGGTGTATGTATATACATGTTTTACTTTGATTTTATGTGTATGCACATGCTGTTCCCATTACTCATGCACTTGGTAATAATTCTTATGATCTTTACTCTTGATTTGCTATCTATAGGTAATTCCTCTTTTTTGGGGGATTATATGGGATCCTGTGCTGTGGACATCTGTGGTCATACATTACAGCTATCTCCTAAATGGATTTGCTATCTTCTGGTGCACGAATGCCCATTAGGAGGACTCATCCCCTTCTGTCTATCACGTGATGCTGATCATCTGCCTGCTGCTGAGCCCCTGTATGAACTATGACTTTACATCGCAGGATCCATGATGGTTAATGCGCATGCGCAGCCCTAGAAGAGCTTCAAACAGAAAGATAGTGGTTCAAGCTGCCTGAATGGGACTCCTGCATTTGCACTGGCGTCATGGCACGCACATCGGCAACACCAGCTGTTTCGAATACATTTGATGCACTTATAACGTGAGCTGATGACGTCATCCTGCCTTTAAAACTCTCTCCGATCTGTGCAGTGATTTACAGATGCCCATGCAGATTGAGAGGAACAGGAGCTTTTGAACTTACTGTATATGCAGAGTATCTGTGGTTTGCTTTTTGTTCATATTATTGATTGTGGATACTTGTTCTGCTCTCTCTGGGGATTATTTATACCAACTGCCATATAGCATAGTTTACTTTTCTCCGTATTTGTGTGGGGGCTGTTTAGTTTTATTTGGGGCTTGATATTGTCTCTGTGGGTTGTGGGGACAGGGAAGTACCCCTCTGTTCCTTTGGAGCGAGGGGCGACGGGCCTGACGAAGGGGTGTTCCCCAAAACATTGCCCCCCTGTTGTTCCCCTCAGTATACATATATATTGCTATTGCACTTTAGCAGTTGTAGGGTGTGTTGTTATATTATTGGTTCTTTTTGTGTTTATATTATATTACATTTTGCTTTTTGGAATTATTCCATCTTTTATTTCTAGTGAGTGCTAGATAGTTGTAGATTAGTGTGTATTATTGTTAGAGGAGTTGGGTCCTCTTTTGTCCTTGGCACCCTGCACGAGAACTAGTTTTTGTGTGTGCTGTTTATCTATTTTGTTGTTCTGTAGGATAACAAGCAAGGTACCTCTAGCACCTGGCTAATGTTGGTCTTTGCAAAATCTTTTCCCTTACTCTCTGGCTTTTGTATCTCCAGATAAACTTTGAGATCAAAGATTGAAGAGAAAATATATCCTTCCATACTACTGGTCTGAAATAGGTAAAGGATACAGGGAAGTAGATTCATCTTAATACAGTAAACCTTGGGCAGAGAGGTGAGAGGCTGTGACAGTGTCAATATAACTTCATCCGCATAAAGCGCCACTTTGTGTTTGGTTATTTATTTGCATTCCAGATATATCTGGGTTGTTCCGAATCTGTGTGGCTAAGGGTTCCATGCATAAGGCGAACAATAAGGGTGATAACGGACATCCCTGTCTCATACCACTCCAGATCATGAAAAGTTCAGATGGAAAGCCCTGATGTATTACTCTTGCTACCGGGTTTGAATACTGTGCTGTGATTGCTTTCAAAATTCTACCCCTGAAACCAAAAGCTCCAAGCGTAGCATAAAAATACGGCCAGTCTATTCCGTCAAATGCAATTTCTGCATCTAGACTCAGAACCATCCACCGGATCTTTTTAGTGTTAGCGACTTCAATCAGATCAAATATTCACCTTGTGTTATCGGCCACTTGACTACCTTTAATAAATCCTACCTGATCCGGGTGAATCAGTCTAGGGAGAATATGACTCAACCTATTAGCTAACATTTTAGAATAGATTTTAATGTCTGAGTTTATTAAGGAAATGTGCCTATAGCTTTTACAATTTGTTGGGTATTTGCCGTGCTTATTGTAACGCGTAGCTCACCACAAACGAAGAGCGATTGCGGTGCTGAGGTAGGGAATTGAGTAACCCCAACCCACAGCCACGCGGGTGCGCCTAGGATGCAGAGTTGTCGTTCAAGCCAAGTCAGGATTGGAGATGTGAGAGTAGTGGGGTACTTGCCAGATTCAGGAGAGGAGAGTTGCGAATCGTCGGGGTGCGTAGCCAGGTTCAGGATTGGAGAGTATCGGATCGTCGGAGTACTTAGCCAAGGTCAGGAATGGAGACAGGAGAACGGTCGTACAAGCCAGATCAGGAGTGGAGAGAAGCAGAGTCCAAGGTACTAGCAGGGTTCAGGCAACAAGAGGTTAACAGGCAGGCAAGGCAAAGTCTCAGGAACTAGAATGCAGCAAGGCACGGCGTCACACAAGACTATGCTCAGCAAAGGTAGGATGCAACAGGAAGGTATAAATAGGAGGAGCCTCCAATAGCAAGCCAGGGCGGAACCAGGAAGTAAGAATCCAATAGGCTGCTGGTGCACACAGGTGTGCCCTATGATGCAGGCTGATCAGGAATGGAGGCGGGACCGATTGCGCGCCGACCCACGCGCATCACGGAGGTCAAGGGGCGAAGCATAGGCCGCACGTCACTCCCACGCCGGTCCTGTCCGTCATTAGTGCGGGTGCGGGGCTTGCACCGCGCGTCAGCAGGGAGGCTGGACGAACGCAAACGTCGTGCGTCAGAGCGGGGGGCAGGGCCAGGATCCACGGATGCAGGGACAGATCGCGCATGATGCGGGCGCGAGTAACTGGACCGGACGAGTGCGCATCCTGGGTATCCGTTGCAGAAGGCCCAGCAAGGTGAGGAGATGGTCCACGGCCGCCAGGATGGCAATTCCTCACATTTATATATTAAGAAGATGGATGCTTGTAGCATCTGTTCTGGGAATGAGGCTCCCACTAGCACTGCATTAAACATTCGGAAAAGGTGGGGGGGCCAGTAATTTGACAAACTTTTTGTAATATAGGTTGGAAAAACCATGAGGGCCTGATGCTTTGGATGATTTCAAATGCTTGACCAGCTCTTCCATAGTAAAATCTTTTTGTAATTCCTCTCTCTCCCTACCCAGACCAGGCAGAGCTTGACTCGTATTAACATTATGCATGACCATTTCTCCATCATATTTAAGTGATGCATTACGCACGAGTGGGGCTCTTACTAAGGTGATTTATTCTGATCACAGCAGTGTGTATTCCTGTTGGGTTGCAGCAGTGTTAACTATTAAGTGTGGTCAGTGTTCTTCTATGTGGTATTTTACCTACTGATACTTACTATTCTGCAATTGAGTCAGGTGAAGTGATTCTGCAGGGTTTAATCTGCTTGGAATTCTCCTCATTTAGATATTTTCTATGGGAATGAATAATACTATATAAAGGTCCAATTAACCCCTGTCATCACCTGACTGCTCCTTATTTGCCCATTAGGGGATCTTTTTAGTTTATGTATAATAGTTGTAATTTTATGCATTTCGCCGGGTTTTATTTTGTATTAAAGTTGTCACTATTGTCTGTTTTACCATAGAATAGCTCAGTGGTTCTTCTTCCTGTTGGTCTACATCAATTGAGTATATTATTGGTACCAGTTAATTTAACTGGCACTTAAAGTTACATATTAGACTAAGGAATGAGTGCAGTTGTGAGGGACTTTTGTGACCTCTCTTGGTCACTTTGTGTGTTTTTGCAGTCCACATTGCTCCCACATTCCAGCTCTATCAGTCTTTCTTCCGGGGCTTTAAAAAAAAAAAAAAACCTCTAGCAGCTCAATTGAACTCCTCGCAGATATTGTCTTCAGGATTATGCCTTATTCCATATATCTTTACTTTCTCCTTTTGCCTCTTTCTACACCACCTCGTCCTCCTAACCTGATTCATCTACCTATCCTCCTTGGCCACTACTCTTCCATCTCTCTGCCCTTCTATTACTTTTCCCTTTCGTCTTACCTTCCCTCCTATGTCGCTCTTCTGTCACCTCCAAACCCATCATGGTTAGACCTCTAGGCCTCTCCTCTCCGGTATCGTGAATTCCCAGTCCCTCTCTGTATAGGGTAAAACCCCAATGTGGCCGTACAGGCACGGTCTTCTCCCCCCTGTCCTCCACTGAGGGGCTCCCTCTCATTGATAAGCTGATCGGCCTAAGGCCCAGGTAGTAGGCCTCTTTCGCTTTACCCCTAATCTCCCATATAGGGCCTGCTCCACCTGGTGGACCAACCACCGTTAAACCTCTACTTAGCTACCCTATACATCTAGCAAACCTCCCACCTTACCCCTCTATGTCTCCCGGTCCCCTCAGCCCAGCATCCACTATGTGATTATTTCAAACAGATCTCCCACCCCTCAAACTGCGTGTCACTTTCCTCCCCTCCCCTCCACCACCTTCACCCGCACATCTAACTTCCCTAGCCTCCAAATTCTCTCTTGCTTCTAGGGCCCTTCATGTCGGCCACCCGACAACTCGCTGTCTCACAGTTGGAGGGAACCTGTCATAAAGACGGGTGGATACCTCATCTTCCGCCATCATAACAGCCAACGGCCTCCCCTGGGATGCTCCAAAAGTGATCAGCGAAAGCGTTCAAAGGCCCCCGGAGGCGGGTCCCCTCACCTGTCCTTACCACCACATGTCCTGCCCGCCTCCTCCGTTCCTCTTCATCAGCTCGCCCGGTCACCGCAGACCCTCACAGTCGCCAGAACAACCCAGCAGGAATGCGTGATGCCTCTGTCTTCTTGGATCGCCTTCTCGGGTCCTTCGATGCGTCCTATCCTCAGCTGGGCCGAATCTGCTCCTTCCCGAACACCTCCACAGCAGGTCTCCGCTCCGATTCCGCCATCTGCAGCCTCAAACACCTGCACAGCAGGTCTCCGCTCCGATTCCGCCATCTGCAGCCTCCTGCTCTTGATCCCGAAAAGAAGATCTGAACTTGACTCCTGGGTAAGTAAACTTAAATGGGGCTATTGGAGAGAAATCATTTTTTTAGCTTAGGTGTGAACCCAAGTGACTTAGAATGGCGCTGAACAACAGTGATGGTGAAAAATAAAGTGAAAAATAAATAAAGTGGATTGTAAGGTGAAACGGAATTGATTCTCAACCTTCACAGGGAATATGTACAGATTCCCTTAAAGACAATGTGGTATCCAGGGTAGGAAGGGAGCGATGGTTTCAGGAACACCCCAAAAGAAAAGATAAAAAATGATGGTACAGCAAGTTTACACAATATTGGTGCAGGTAAGTCTTGGCTCTAATGAATTGCCTACTTACAACAGGTAAGTGTTAAAACAGCAGTAACAGGGAACAGGATAGATGATGGTTCAGGAGAGCTCCCACTCGAGTTGATATTCATGGAAGACAAGGAGAGACCATAGTGTAGATCAAAAGTATCAAATTTATAAGTTAAAAGCATATAAGAAATGTACTTACAATAACTACATAGGTAATGTACACATAAGAGTTTACTTGAGGCAGTAGAGATGCCGGAACAGATGGGATGCTTGCGACTTCACTTCCAAGTTACCCCCGTCGGATCGCGATGGATGGCGTCTGACGTCACGTCCGGTCAGGGACTGATGACTTCCGGTAGAGCAAACCAGGAAGCGGGCAGCAAGACGGCACAGCGAACTCGGCGCCTTCAGTTCTGGAGCAGTTGTACAGGCGTTTGAAGGCGCTACGCGTTTCGCTGTGCTAACGACAGCTTCCTAAGGAGCAGAATAAGCTTAGGTGTGACATGTACCCTTGTCTCTTTAACCGCTTAATTGGTATCAATTAGCCGCCATTTCTTCCGTGCCCCGCGTTGAGGACCTCACTCCAGGACGGCTCGGGAGAGGACGCCTCGTCAGTCCGGTGAGTAAAGTTGGTCTTTAATTCCATTTTTATAGGAAACTTGCCCCTTCATCCAGATACTTTATGGTGAAGGCTCTGCCACCTTTCAAAACCATTAGCCCAAAGGGAAAAGCCCACCGATACCGCACACCATTTTCTCGTAGCAGTTTGGTGATGGGTTGCAGATTTCGGCGCCTTCCCAGCGTGATGGGGGAAATATCTTGATAGATCTGCATGGATATTCCTTCAAAGGTTATAGAGCTGGTGTTCCTAGTTATTTGGCATAGGGAATCTTTGATTTTGAAAAAGTGGAACCGCATAATGATGTCCCTTGGAGGATCATCTGGTTGTGGACTAGCCTGTAGGGCCCTATGGCATCTGTCAAGATGTAATTCAGCCTCAGTCTTATCAGGGAAAAAGGCCCCACGGGCTGAAACGCGTAAGAGGATCCGCCAGACTCTTTTACCCTGATGTTTGAATAAATCGTGTGCTTCATCACCATTGCCTGCTGCGGTTTCATTTTGGGCTGCGCGCCGTTCTTGCCTCCCACGGGGGGAGTGTCTTCACGTCTTATCAGGGAGGACTGTCAGCCATTTTTATATAAATTCTTCTATATCTGTTATAGATCCAGGTACCCCTCGGATTCTAATATTGTTCCTTCTGTCCTGATTTTCAGTCACCTTGTCTGTCTGCAATATCTGTGACCTGCTTCTTAAGGTAGGTGTTTGTTTTTTCAATCTTGCGAACAGCTTTGATTATAGCATCTAGTTTAGATTCAAGCTCATCAGTGCAAACCCCAATGTTGGTAATTTATTTTCTCCAGTCCTGAATCCCTGCATAGAAGAGGGATTTGGGGTCGCAGAACAGCTTCTTAAGGTCAGAGTTTATGTCACTTTTTGTGACCATTTATGTTTCCAGTCTTATACTCCTCTCCCTCCCCGATTCTCTTTCAGAGTCAGAACCGTAACAAGAGGCAGTTGCTGTGGGTCTGCCCTCTCGCACCATTTCAGTTTATTTTAAAGTAGTTAGTTAGGTCCGGTGAAGGCCTCTTCCTCAGAGACCTTGTGGACATCCAGGGGTAATCCAGAATTGAAAGTTATGGTTTTGGCTGGGATCGCTTTATTTTCTAAGTTGTTTTAGTACTTTAGATTGCTAGAGCTAAGCGCAGCTATTGAACTATGCCACCATACCCGCCGCTGTGCATGCGCCTCCTCGGTTTGGGGCTGCTTTGCTGCATCAGGATCTGGACGTCTTGCTATCATTGACACAACCATGAATTCTGCATTGTCTCAGAAGATTCAGAGGAGAATGTCACAGCATCCATCTGTGAGCTAAAGCGAAAGTTGGTCATGCAGCAAGACAATGATCCTAAACATATAAGCAGATCTCCACATTAGTTCCTAAAGGGATAGTCCTTTAAATTGAAGGTTATCTAGTCCTTTTAGCCCAAGAGGTTTCATCACTGACAAAATCCATCTTCTATATCTGATATTCGAACTATCTTACCTCTAACTATATTATTTATTTTACTCTATGGCAATTAACATCAATAATATATGAAAATCTTTAGTCTAGATAGTGAGTAGTCTACAGTATGTCTCAAGATCTTTGAATACATTTTTTTAATATATTTTATTTCAATCGCTTATATTTAGATCTCCAAATATATATAATCTTTAATTTATTTGATATTTTTTATCAATCTTTAGATTTACAATTTTCTATTAACCAGTACAATCATATTAGATTTAATAACAGCATTGGTTTTGATTGATCTACATATGTATAAACATTTAATGGTGTAACTATTTTCAAAATGGGTCAAGTTTTGACCTAAATAAACTAGCTTGATTTTAATTTACTATATCACTATGGATTCGATCGTAGTTGCAATTACATTTGCAAACATTAATAACAAACAGCAGTGCATTTGTAATGCACTGGGCTGTTCGTTTGCCTTGAACTTAGATTTTCTAATGCTCCCAGCTAATTTTGGAATTGCCTGAACCTGTTTGAATTTGGTTCTTGGTAAGATCGTGAGACTATTTAAAATGACTTCCTGAGACAGCCAATCAACCCCTGAGAAAGTCACTCACGTGACGAAATGCGTCGGGACGTTGGCTGACGTTACCGCGTTATGGAGTCAGTGTGAGGAGGTCTGAATTTTCTCTGCATGAGAGGAAGATACCGCGGACGCTGGATTTAATCAATTGTTGCATGCTGTTGAATTTACCTGCCTACATATGGTCCCTATCTTGGAAGGTGAAATCACCAGGTGATACGCAAGAATGGACCAAAGGCCTGCTTTTCTTGTGCCCAGCTGCCCAGCTCCTGGCTCCCATATGGTGATGTCATCCGTTTTAGAGATTATCTCTCACATGCCTGTTTTCTTTTTGAAGTGAAACTTCCTTAGTGGCACCTCATTCGTGATGGGGCAAAAATGGATTGTGGAGACAGAAATGAAACGGATGTGACGTCAGTGCTGGCAGTTGAGGCCGGGCTGTGTTCTGGCTCAGCCCGACCCCAACACTGACATCCCACCCGCTCCACAAATCAGATGCGGCGGCGGCGATAGCCGCCAGCGCCGCTCCTAATGGCCACCGCACCCCCCACACAGCTGCTGACATGCGGCGCCGCCACCGCCGGCCGCCGCTCCTAACGGCCGCCATACATCCGCTGCAATGGCGCGCATGCGCACAACTAATGGCGACTACGGCCTTCTGCGCATGCGCAGAAGCGGCTGGCAGCGGCTCCGTTCCCCCAACACGTCCTCTGCCAGGCCGCGCATGCGCAGTAGTCATGGGGACGCTGGGGAAAGACGCATGCGGCTGCCAGCGGCGCCGTTCCCCCCACACGCCCCAGCACGGTAGTCATGGCGACACTCAAGACGCCACGGCTCTCATAGGGACACTGCAGCCCACACTGCTCCAGGCCCTGATCTCCTGCGGCCTCACCTCTCCTCCCGGTGCATGCCCGTGACCCTGCAGGCCTCCCCTGGCCGCTGCCTGTGGGATGAGCCGCTGCGGGTCAGTCTCAGGCCTGAGCTCCGGGCAGGAGGTGACTGGTGAGGGCGGGGAGACCTTCACCTCCCTGGGCCGGTACCGGGGCGGGGAGCTGGAGCTGAGCCTCTCCCCGTCCCTGCAGGGCAGCAGCTTCTGTGGGGTAGAGCCCGAGGGGCTCCTGTGGTCCCTGCAGCCGTGGACTCCCTTCAGGAGGCTGCTCCGGAGGGATGTGCAGACTAGCCGTCCGGCCGCCTGCTGGTCACGGCCGCCTAGGAGAGGAGCTTCATGTGGGAGGGGGTGACACGGAGCCCGGTGCGGGAGGGAAGGGTCCGGAGCAGCCTCTTCCTGCCGCCCGGTGAGTGCGTGCCTAGACTGGGGAGATGGGGTGTATCATTAGGGGGAGGGCAGGGGGTATTGGTGTGGCTATATCATTTGGGGTGGGGGACAGGGGTTATTCGGGTGTATCATTAGGGGGAGGGCAAGGGGTATTGGGGTGGGAATCATGGAGCTGTATTGGGGATGAATAGGTTAGGGGGATGTGTGAGGTGCAGGGGGGCTGCGCATACGTCACACGGTCACACGCACGCACACGGTCACACACACGCACGCACATGGTCACGCACACACGCACATGGTCACGCACACACGCATATGATCACGCACACACGCACAGTCATACGCACACACACACAGTCACACGCACACACACACACACTCACACGCACACACACAGTCACATGCACACAGTCACACGCGCACACAGTCACACGCACGCGCACACAGTCACACGCACGCGCACACAGTTACACGCACGCGCACACAGTCACACGCACGCGCACACAGTCACACGCACGCGCACACAGTCAGTCGCGCACACAGTCAGTCGCGCACACAGTCAGTCGCGCACACAGTCAGTCGCGCACACAGTCCGTCGTGTGCACACGCACTGTCACGCGCACCGTGCACTGTCACGCGCACAGTCACACGCAGTCACACAGTAACACGCACAGTCACACGCACAGTTAGTCACACACACACACACGAGGAATTCACGCTTAGTGCAAATACAAGGGATGTGTACGCATGTTCTAAGTCAAATTTATTTGCGTTTTGTCAATGAAATTGTATTTTGATTTTTAATTAAAACATCACCAATACAAATACAATTTCTGTGACAAAAGTCAAAGAAGTTTCACTTACTATGCGCGTGCACAGCACACACAGCTTTTTTTATCTGTTGTGAGTGCAGGTCCAACAGACCCTGTTTTCTCTCCTTTTACTAATAAATACATACGTTAAGAGATTTATTGCGCTTCTTTTTGTTTTTTCTGTGTAGGTCATTTGTGGTTTGCTAAACCACTAAGGAGCTGCAGCGGTTTCCATAAGAATCACTTAGCTGGGACTGGATTTCTCTAAATTCACTGGACATTTTCAATTCCTGGGACCATCAGTTGATCTGGTAAGCCGTAGAGCTCCGAACCTGAGAGACAAATTGGTTCGGAGCCATTACAGTGCAGAGGGGGTTACCCACTTTCTCTCCAGGAAAATGACACCTGGATTCCTGGCCTGTAGAACTTGTTCTGCGTGCCAATATATGAGTAATACTTCTATCTTCTCAAACTCACAGAGATCAAGGACATTTAATATCAGAGTACCTCTTAATTGTAAGATTAAGGCAGTCATATACCATCTATCGAGCCCATGTTCTAAAATTTACATTGGCATGACGACGCGGGAACTTCGTTTCTGCGTCCTTGAACACGTCAGAAACATTAAAAATGCAGACCATGACCACAGTAAGGGTAAAAAACTTACTACTGTGGCGAGACATTTCAGGAGCTTTCATGACTTAAAATGTGGAATTCATTACCCATGGAGACTGTGATGGCAGATACAATAGATTTGTTCAAAAAAAGGTTGGACATCTTTTTAGATGGGAAAGGTATACAGGGATATACCAAATAAGTATACATGGGAAGGAAAAAGCTGAGGTATTAAACAAATTCTTTGCCTCTGTGTTTACCAGGGAAGGATCAAGTTCAATAGTAGCGCCACAGGAGGAAGCCACAACCTCCATATTAATGACCAATTGGTTAACTGAGGAAGAAGTTCATAAGCGACTTGAAAAAAATTAAAGTAAATAAGGCACCTGGCCCCGATGGCATACATCCAAGAGTTCTCAAGGAGTTAAGCTCAGTAATAGCAAAACCATTATATTTAATATTCAAGGACTCCATTTCCACAAGCTCAGTACCACAAGATTGGCGTAAAGCAGATGTGGTGCCTATATTTAAAAAGGGAGCTAGATCACACCCGGGGAATTACAGACCTGTAAGCCTGACTTCAATAGTAGGGAACCTACTTGAAAATTTAATACGGGATAATATTCAGGAATACCTAATGGAAAACAAAATTATTAGTAATAGTCAGCATGGATTTATGAAGGATTGATCTTGCCAAACTAACCTTATTAGTTTCTTTGAGGAGGTAAGTAGGAATTTAGACCAAGGTAATGCAGTTGATGTGGTCTACTTAGATTTTGCAAAGGCTTTTGATACGGTTTCACACAAGAGGTTGGTGTACAAAATAAAGAAAATTGGACTCAGTAATAATATATGCACCTGGATTGAAAACTGGTTAAAGGACAGACAACAGAGGGTTGTCATAAATGGAACTTTTTCAGGTTGGGCTAAAGTCGTGAGTGGAGTACCTCAAGGATCGGTACTGGGACCCCTGCTTTTTAACTTGAGGATGGGATCGAGAGCAAAGTCTCCATCTTTGCTGATGATACTAAATTGTGTAAGGTAATAGAATCAGAGCAGGATGTAATTTCTCTTCAGAAGGACTTGGAGAGACTGGAAACGTGGGCAGGTAAATGGCAAATGAGGTTTAATACAGATAAATGTAAGGTTATGCATTTGGGAGGCAAGAATAAAAAGGCGACTTACAAATTAAATGGATATATATTGGGGGAATCCTTGATGGAGAAGGATTTAGGAGTGCTTGTAGACAGCAGGCTTAGCAATAGTGCCCAATGTCATGCAGTAGCTGCAAAGGCAAACAAGATCTTCTCTTGCATCAAACGGGCAATGGATGGAAGGGAAGTAAACATAATTATGCCCCTTTACAAAGCATTAGTAAGACCACACCTTGAATATGGAGTACAATTTTGGGCACCAATCCTAAGAAAAGACATTATGCAACTAGAGAGAGTGCAGAGAAGAGCCACCAAATTAATAAAGGGGATGGACATTCTAACTTATGAGGAGAGGCTAGCTAAATTAGATTTATTTACATTAGAAAAGAGGCGTCTAAGAGGGGATATAATAACTATATACAAATATATTCAGGGACAATACAAGGAGCTTTCAAAAGAACCATTCATCCCACGGGCAGTACAAAGGACTCGGGGCCATCCCTTAAGGTTGGAGGAAAGGAAATTTCACCAGCAACAAAGGAAAGGGTTCTTTACAGTAAGGGCAGTTAAAATGTGGAATTCATTACCCATGGAGACTGTGATGGCAGATACAATAGATTTGTTCAAAAAAAGGTTGGACATCTTTTTAGATGGGAAAGGTATAAAAGGGATATACCAAATAAGTATACATGGGAAGGATGTTGATCCAGGGATTAATCCGACTGCCAATTCTTGGAGTCAGGAAGGAATTCATTTTTCCCCTTAATGGGGTTTTTGTTTGCCTTCCTCTGGATCAATAAGTAAGTATAGATATAGAATAAAGTATCTGTTGTCTAAATTTAGCATAGGTTGAACTTGATGGACGTACGTCTTTTTTCAACCTCATCAACTATGTAACTATGTAACTATGTAACTATGTAACACTGCTAATTTCTATCCACAAAGTCTCTACATTTTCATCATTCCCTTCATAAACATCATCCCTTATAATAGGTTTTAGATCCGGTTTAACATATAAACATACTCCACCTCCCCTTCTATTTGTTCGATCCTTCCGAAAAAGGGAATAACCCTCTGAATTAACTGTCCAGTCATGAGTTTCATCCCACCATGTTTCAGTAATGCCTATAATATCATACTGCTCCCTTGCAGCTATTAATTCAAGCTCCCCCATTTTATCTGTCAGGCTTCTTGCATTAGCAAGCATGCATTTAAGTTTTTTTTCAGCCTGTACTATTATCTTATCTGCTCCTTCCTTTCTGCGCCCACTTGGTTTAGTCTTTAGAAGTTTTCTAGTATTATCTGTATTTACTATTGGTGTCTCACTGCTTGTCAATCTCGCCCTTGCCCCCATTCTACCTCCATACCACCTTGTATCCTCATCTATTCCATTTAGTTCATTATCTGTTTCATTCCCCTCCATCCTAGTTTAAAAACTCCTCCAACCTTTTTAGCATTCTCCCCCCTAGCACAGAAGATCCCTCTTCATTGAGGTGCAATCCGTCCCTAGAATATAGATGGCACTTCTCAGAAAAGGAGTCCCAGTGCTCTAAAAACCCAAACCCCTCCTTCCTGCACCACTTTCTTAGCCATGCATTTACCTCCCTGATCTCTGACTGTCTCCCTGCGGTAGCGCATGGCACTGGTATTTCAGAAAATACTACCTTGGAGGTCCTTGCCTTAAGCTTTTGGCCTAGATCCCTGTAATCATTTTTTAGGACCCTCCATCTTTCTCTAACTTTGTCATTGGTGCCAACGTGTACCAAGACTGCCGGGTCAATCCCAGCCCCCCCAACAATCTGTCTACCCGATCCGCAATGTGCCGAACCCGAGCACCCGGGAGACAACAAACTGTTCGGTTCATGCGGTCACGGCAACAGATTGCCCTATCTACCTTCCTAATAATGGAGTCCCATACCACCACAATCTTTCTTTGCATCTGAGCATCCCGAGTCCTCACTGTGCTGGAGGAACTATTCCCCTGGCTTCTAGAGGAATTAGTCTCCCCCAGCCTTGCCATTTCTGCCCCGACATTCCCAATATCTTCACTCAACACGGCAAATCTATTGGGATGTGTCAGTCAGAAATGACCTGCCTCTCCCTATTGCCCCTGCTTCCCCTTCTAACTGTCACCCAGCTACCTACCTGCTCCTCATTAATGGCAACCAAGCTACCTACCTGCTCCTCACTAACAGCACCACCATCTGCACCACTAGTCGAAGCAAGGGCCTGCTCAGTGAGCTCTAATTCCCTTTCAAGATTGCCAATGTCCCTCAATATTGCAATTTGCATCTTCAGATCAGCAATCTCTGATTCTAAAGAGACCACCCGCTCACACCTCTCACAGCGGTATGCTCCTTGGAACAGCTGCTCCAAGTGCACATACATGTGGCAAGATGTGCATTGAGTGGCATTTTCAATCCTGCTCATTCTAGCAACTATGAAGTTTAGAAGTACTAACAGTAAATTGTACTTCAATATACTATACCTTGTTTAACCGCTTCCTTGTTCAAACTGCTTCTGATTCTAACTGCACACACTTTAAACAACCAGCACTTCAAATCAACCACACGGATCAGTCAGTACACGCGAGCTCAGGATTCGTTAGAAGCCTATGTTTAAATAGGGACACCCACCAGGTAAGACAAATTACCTGTGTCTTGTGTTTATAAAGTGAATATAATACTCATGGATAGATACAATAAAGATAGGATGCTTGCTCATATGGAAGAAGAATAGCTGACAAAAGTCAACAATATTATAAAAAAAGCTTTGTTTAATCAGTATTAAAGTATATTCTTACCACTTATTACAACTTGTGAAGCTCCCATCATCTTCGCCACAAGAAGAGAAACCAGCCCAATAGGCCCTAAAAAACACAAAGGTTTTCAGAGCTCTATTCCAATACAAGAACGATAATATGGACATGACGCTGCATTTTGATTAAGAACATACATTTAGAAAAATGCGTTTAACCATACCTGCCCCACAAATGAAGACTTTGCTTCCAAGAGTTACCCCAGCTCTTCTGCATGCGTGAATCCCTACAGAAAGAGGTTCTATAAGAGCCCCTTCCTCAAATGTTACATTTTCCGGAAGCCTGCAAATAACACAGAAAGAGTTTTGAGACTGACGTACGTGTACTGTACAGTACTGTGGGAAACAAGCTCAGTGCTGGTCAAGGAAGGGAATTATACTGTATATAGTGGTGTGTGCAGTAGCATAGCTAGGGTAGCACCTATTTGGGCAAGATCTGATAAAAAAATAATAATAATTAGACCCTTGTGTTGCCTCAATTCATTTTGACACACAACTTTGCTGGGCTTGTTGGTGATCGGCAACCTTTATCTGCCAATTAACGCCAAGAAAAATAAAGTTGTGCCTTAAAATGTATTGCGGCAGCGCGATTACTGACTTTGCTTGGTGCTTTAACCACTGGGCAAGTACAGGCTAAGCCCCTCGGTGTATGGGAGTCCAATCTGGAAAAACCAGCACGGGAAACCAGATAGACTACTGTGTGAGCATCTGACATCCTGCCAGTGGGCTAGGTGAATTTTCTACATTTGTCTGTATGGGATTCCAAGCCACTTGGGAAATCCAGATGATCGCCTCCCTAATGAGATACATAATATGTTCCTCTTTGTATTTAGCATTTAGTCTAGCATCTAAACAGAAACAAGAGTTACATATTACCAGACGTGATACAAGTCAGGATTTGCATTTCCTGACACAGTTGAAACATACACAATTTGCCAAGCCCTGAACAAGAAGGTTGCAAGAAGTTTGAACAAGTGTGTGGTTACGGTTCAGCATTTCCAGGGGAACATGGAGTCAGTCAGGTGGCTCTTAATCTGAATACTTAATATCTGCTATATTCCATGCATACACATTGCAAGTCTCTTCATATTCACACATTACTTACTTATAGCAGAAATTGGCATTGTGTGTGTAATATCTGCATAAATTCCCATCATCAGGTGGAGTAGCACAGAAGAAAATGGTAGGAGACAAATTATACCGCCCAGTCTTACAGAATTCATCTGTTTCTCGTGGAACACCAGGTTCAATAGCTACCCTGTCACCTGAAAAGAACGAGCAAATGATATCTTTATCTGATTTTATTATTCAAGTGTATGGTAGGTTAGCTTTTTTCTTTCCCGTGTGGATCACACCAACACATTATTAAGGAAACCCATAAAGCCATTTGAAGTGGTAGAAGAGACACCACAAGACAACCATTTAGGGTGTGGCACCTCCCAGGATCAGAGTGCTAATCATGTTAATAGCGGTGATATGTATTAGGGATTAAAACTGGGTGACTGATGTCAAATTTTAGTTAAAAAAGAACACTTCTATACGTATTTATAAATATTTTTTCAGTTAGATTGTGAGCATGGTGAGACTTGGAGGGGTTTGAGTTTTACATAGTTACATAGTAGATGAGGTTGAAAAAAGACGTACGCCCATCAAGTTCAACCAATGCTAAATTTAGACAACAGATACTTTATCCTATATCTATACTTCCTTATTGTTCCAGAGAAAGGTGTGAAATAATTATGGACAGGAGGGTTATACCGAATAAATAGGGCCTGGGGTTACTGGTCGTCCATTTTGTCTGTTCTGTATGAAAGAGTGTCTGGTTGGGCGGGGTTTGCTCTGAGACAATTTCAGAATATTAGGTGCTTTCTAGAGAAGTTAAAACTTAACTTTGGCAACACAACTTTGTATCTTGTGTTAAAGAATGCGCTTGTTGCAGCTTTGTTATCAGCAAACCAAAAGATCAGGTGCGTGGCGCAACACCCAGAAGTACCACTCTCCAATTATTTAATTTATAATTGGATAACATGTATCTCATTATATTTTGTTATTTATTTTCAAATGCTTTGGTGACCTTTATAATGGTTGGTTTAGAATACAGAGAAGATTTGTATTCTATCTAGCAACTTATGTTAGACAAAGAAATCAAACATGTATATAAGCCTGCTTGGGCACTCCCCTAGAGAGAGTCGCTCGCTGACCCTCCTGTATGATCATTCAGTAAATGCAATAAACATTTCCATGATACTCACCGAACCTGTCTGCAGTTTCTTGGTGCCCCTGAGAAGGCTGCGGTCACAAAGGCAAACAAAAAACCCCAGTGACATATCTTCCAATGATATCTTATAAGGAGAAAAATAAATTCCTTCCTGACACCAAGAATAGGTAATCAGATTACTCCCTGGATCAACATCCTTCCCATGTTTACTTATTTGGTATATCCGTGTATACCTTTCCTTTCTAAAAAGATGTCCAACCAATCATTGATCTGGCATCCTTTTTGAAAGACCCTTAAAATCTGCTTGTTTCATCTTTCTTCAATTCAGTTATCGTTTTTTTATTGAATTTGTAAATATAATCAATGCTATACATTATGTTTATGTAATCAACTATAGGATAAGTGTTTATTTTATTAATTTAATGTTTTAACATGTTTTAATTCATTTTATATGTTTTGATATTTTTAAAAGGGTAGTAGTGAGGACTGGTTTGACCCCAACAGCATAGTATATCAATTAAGCTGCTTCTGGTCCTGCAATTACTCAGCTAAGTGACGAAAATGATCGCCGCCCATTTGTGGGCAGATACAAGTTTTAGTGCATGTACTTAAGGCACCAGTGTACTGGACTCCTTCATCCCCTGAGGAAGTGACGTAGCGTCACGAAACACGTAGGGAGGAGGAGCCTAGTACAGTGCACGTTGTAAGCCGTCACCTGCGTTGCATCTCGTGGTGTGGGGAGAACTCCGGGCGCTGCGCAACTGACGTCATCGGTTGGCGCGCGACCTCGTGAACAACACACCATCGAGTGGACACAAGCTGCGGACGGCATTCTTGAGCGGCATGTTTGCCCTCGCAAAATGTGAGTGTAACATCGCTGCTTTTTAACATTGTTAAATAAAATTTGCGGAGTACACTAGGCTGTCTTTCAATTTTCTCCAACCACGGCTGTTGCGGTGTATGCTGCTCCTGGGACGACGCAGACCGAGTTGAAGAGAGCCACCTTAGGAACCACGAGGGGCCCGTGGAGATCAAGGTGGAGGAAGAGAGCCAAAGAACAGATCCTCTCCCCTGAATGAACGGGAAAATATCCTGTAAGTAGGGATTTTCCTCTTCAGGTTGGGGCAATTGAGTCTGTATACTGCGCAATGGTGTGTTTTCTTTATCTGTTATTGCAGACAACACAAGGGAAATACGCCTAGAGGAAAATCTACCTCACATTGTTGATGAAACATTCTACTACCAGGACTGACTTTTCAACCAGGACTGTCTTTCGATATGGTACTGTAATCATCATCACCACACTTTGCGCCGGGGACATTCTTTGTATTTATATTTGTATGGTATTGGATTTGAACAATCTATTGTTTATTGCCCCCTTGGCTGCATATGTAATCACATTGTAATCACACAATTGTTGTTATCACACCAATTAGTTTATCACTTGGATCAAGCGCTGGTAGAGAGTTTTTTTAGTTAGTTTTGTATCCAATGTTCCAATGCTGCAAATCATATATGTAAATACATGTAGTCACTGTCCAGGAATAACTAGGAAAAGTCTCGAAGCAGGTGTAGAATAAAAGATATTAAGGATATAATGATGTCCGAAGTGGCTGTAGAGGTATAAACACACCAGTCGGGGGTTAAAAAGCAAATGTGGACCAGAGGCGCAGATACTGAGAACACAGCCCCACCACCTGAGTCCCAATGATAGTTCCAATAATGCTAACCTGACCCGACTGGTAGACCTGCCACCTTCTCAGCTGTGATATGCAGTGAAGCACAACCCCTCCAACCTGTATGTGGTACGGGAGTTCCCAGCTGTTGAAGACCGGAAAGACAGGGTGCTCCTGCTTGAACTGCAGACTGAGAACTACAACCGCTCTGCTGTCTGGCATGCACGCCATCCCTCAGCTCGCCAATGTAGATGACGTGGGAGCTGCGTCACAGGAATCACCGGCCGTGCTGCACTGGGGTCCCGAAGGCAGAGTGCTCAAGCCCGTCGATCGTCACAGGGTTACATCCAGAAGGCAACCAGCCGTGCTGTGACCGACAGGTGATGTAGAAGCCGTGTCACAGGAATGACCGGCTGTGCTGTACTGGGATCCCAAAGGCGGAGTGCAAGCCCTTCGATCGTCCTGGGGCTACCTCCAGAAGGCAATCAGCTGTGCTGTGATCTGGGAAACCGCATGCAGTGGGTTTCTGGCATGCAGATGAGTTAGATAACGCCTCTGTCAATGATACACAAAAGTAGCAATGGAGACTGCTGTGTGCTCCATAACAAAAAAGGAGTAGAAGTAAAAAAGAACGAATGGTCACTACTCCTAGTACCAACACAAGCTTGTAAAATAAAAATATTCTTTATTACAAAAAGCGGCTGGACATCATGGTATAACCACTCTGACGCGTTTCATCCCTACATGGGACTTTATCAAAGAGTACATGGTTCAGATAGCAGACATGTCTAATATAGATGCAAGTAGAATCTGATTGGACACCTCTAAATCAGACACAGCAGACAACAATGAACACATGGATTGAAACATATTAACACCATCATGTCTGACATACAACAAAGAACACGTATATAATTAACCATATAATAGACAAACAAAAGAAAAAATAAATAAAAATAAATTAAATTAAAATTAAAAACAAAGACCATGATGTCAAGCACAATAATAAATATATATAAAGAAATGCATGGAAGAGAACAATCTGGCAACAATGGACAATAAACAATGGAAGGTAAAAAAGAGACATATAGAATAGTAAGAACTATTAGAATACTGCATATAGGAAACTTATTCAATAAACAAGTCGTATGAATGCAAGATAAGACATAAGTAAAAATGTGCAAAATGCAATGATCAAACTGTACAATACTCTCCATGCCCTTGTGACTAAAGAAAATGTTTCAACTCCCAGTCAGAATTTATTCCAAGGGGATGGAGAGTATTGAGAGTATATATCCAGTACATTTCTTTCTGATTTAAACGATTCTCCCTATTGCCTCCCCTGGGATGACGGGGTACATGTTCAATGGCTGAAAAGGAGAAGTTACCAACACCCCCCAGGGCATTGTGAGAAATGTCTGGATACCGGGTGAACCAAATCTTTCCTCTTAATCAAACGAATATGTTCAGCTATACGGACCCTAAGAGGTCTGATAGTGCGTCCCACATATCTGTGGCCGCATGCACATGAGAGAACATACACAAAAAAAGTTGTGTTACAATTTAGAAAATTCTTAATATGAAACTTTTTTTGACCATTAGAGTAAGTAATAAATTTTGCAGGCAATGCATATTGACACATAGAGCAGTTCGCACAACAATAAAAACCTTTAGGAATGGTACTAATAGTAGGAGTACGTAAACTAGAATCAAATAAGCTAGGTGAAAGGTGGGAGGCTAAAGTTTTAGCCTTGCGGAAGGTAAATCTAGGGCCACTTGACAACGAATGTCTTCGTCAAGGAGAAGAGTGTGCCAATGTTTAGATATAATCTTAGAAATTGATGATGATTGCGAGCTGTAAGTAGTCACAAAAAATGGACTTTGTGTAGTATTAGAAGATAACTTATTGGATATAGTAGATTTCAAACCCGTTCTTTGAATCAGGGTGTCCCTGTCCATAGAGTCAGCTCTTGCAAAGGCTAGCTCTATGTCTTTAATAGAATAGCCCCTGGTTACAAATCTGTCAAACATTTCCTTTGATCTTGACAGAAAAATGTCATTAGTTGAACAAAGTCGTTTTAGTCTCATGAATTGAGATCCAGGAATATTCCTAATCAATGAACGGGGATGGCAACTCCGTGCATTGAGAAGCATATTCCTGGAATTCTTTTTGCGAAAAATATCGGTCTGGATGTTCATCTCACAGTCAATATACAGGGTCAAATCTAGATAGTTAATGTGATTAATATTGTGCTCAAAAGTGAATTTAATATTATAATAATTAGTGTTTAAATAGTGAATGAAAGAAAGTAAAGAGTGCTCGTCACCATCCCAGATAAGTATCAGATCGTCAATATACCTCTTAAAAAAGACGATATTATGACGAAAAGAGTTATTAGAGTGATAAATAAATTGTGCCTCCCAGAAACAAATTAGCATATGAAGGTGCAAAACTCGTGCCCATAGCGGTGCCTAATTTTTGTAAATAAAATGTGAGTCAAAAAGAAAATAATTATGTGTAAGTAAAAAGAATATGGATTCTTGTAAAAAAGTGCAATGTGAAAGTGATAAAGTGGATAAATCAAGAAAGTGTCGTATCGCTTGAAGACCATGATTGTGATCAATAATGGAATACAGGGAGGCCACATCTAATGGGACCCACCTGTATTCCTTGTGCCATATAAAGTCCTGTAACTTGACGATGAGATCCGCTGTATCCCTAATGTAGGAGGGAAGTTGGAAAACCAGGGGCTGTAGGAACTTGTCCACATACCGCGATAACCCATCTCCCAAAGATCCAATGCTCGCCACTATTGGTCGTCCAGGAGGGTCAACAAGCGATTTATGGATCTTTGGAAGATGGTGGAATACCGGAATCACGGGATGTGGACAAGTTAGAAATTCACATTCCTTGTGACTTATAAAATGTAGAATTCTCCCAAAGGATAAAAGTTCAGTATATTCCAAAGAATATTTTGAAGTAGGATCATCTTTTAGAGCCTGGTAAAAATTGGTATCATATAATTGCCTCAATGCTTCTTGTTTATATTGATCAGAGGACAATATTACCAAGGCTCCCCCTTTGTCCGCATTTCTAATTACAATGTTAAAAATTTTCTTTATTAAGTCAATTTGCTGTATCTCCGTATAGGTCAGATTGCTAGAACTAACATTAGAGTAAGAAAAGCCTTGGGAGAGTAACTTCAAACCTCGTTCAACCAAACGTTCACATGTAGTTATAGATGAGCCCCTGTTGTAATTGGGGCAAAATATAGATTTTTTCGGTACCCAGAGTCTTCTGACCCAAAAAAAGGGTTGGACATATGTATTTTAGGGCTCTCCTTGTGACTCTAGCAAACAGATGAAACAGATGTATTATAGGCGCCAATATGATAAAGGATATATCACACCAAATGCAGGGCCAAGGTGAGGCTCAGGATAGATGAGTTGTGCTTAAAAAAGAAGAAGACAAAAATACAAAACATAGCGTGATACTGTAGGTATATGGGACAAACAACATACAATACTAAAAACTAACAGCTGAGATCAAGGTGAAAATTATCAAAAAACATTTAATAAAACATATAATCAATTACTATGACAATGGACATAAGAAAAATAAAAAATAAAAATACACAGACTGATAAAATGACCAAATGGTTAATGGTGAGGACCACCTCACTGCGACACCGGGTGAACTGCCCACTCGAAGGATGGTAACGAGCAGTGGATAATTTTGAGAGTATCCCCTCTCAGCTGCTCAAACAGCTACTGCACCGGAACGGATCTGCAGAGGAGGCGCTGCACACGCCAGCCGGCGTGTGTGTGCTCTCACTGCCTGCTCGCGGGAGAGATGCCGTGCAGATGTTGGCGATTTCTCTGCAGCAGATTCGTCTGTCAGAATTATCAGCTGATTCGCCTCCAGGTCAACTCACGGGAGCAGCGGCAGACTCGGCGTCACTTTTAGGGGTCCTTGCAAGCCACCCTACGCGTTTCGAAAGCGATCTGCTTTCTTCCTCAGGGGTTATGCAAGAGTGTCCGTTAGTGTCCCTTAAATAGGTGTCTCAATCATTTTTTTCTCTCATTTCACCTGTAGCACGCTCGCACATGCGCAGTCAATGTTTCAAAATAGTCAATCAAGTTCGAATTGCACATGCGCAGGTGCTGCTATCTATTAAAAGTCAATGCTTTTCATAATATACACAAATGTATGCAAACTGATCTCAGCTGGACAAATAATTATAAAATAAGGAATGTATATATAGCCATTCTTAAAACAAGTGATATATAACTAATGTGAAGTGAAAAATTGTGATGTATAAAGAAATAATAAATTAAATAATTAATAGAAAATATATATATATAATACATTAATTAGCTTTTATTTAAATATATAACTGTGATAGTGTAGTTATTATAAAATATCAAAAATTTCTCACAACAAAAAAAGAAAAAACACGTTAGAGGAACGAGAGGAGGGCGAAAGAATGGAAAAGGTAACAAAACATTAAAATCTAAAACAACATTTAATAACATCTTTAATATTAGCAATTACCCCATTTCCGATAAGGAAAGCAAAGTACTCTCCAAGGGTTTATCATTCGCACCAGTCACGGGCCCAGATAGTTTTACACTTTATATAGACGTCCAAAGGTACATACGGAAACTGTGCCTTAAAAAATATTTCCTCAGAGATGCGTTGTCCAAAGCAGACACTAATAGTAATTTGCCTATCTCAACAATTACTCCAGTTAATAAAACTTTTAAAAATCCATCCACGTTTTTCCCCAAATTTGTTAGCGGGCCTTTCGTTGACACCTTTGCAAACATGGTTACGGACGACCTGGAAACGCAAAGCCGTAATTTTAAGATAAAACATGATAACCTGAGTATAGATGATAAAAATACTTTGCGTGCACTTGGAGAAAATGATGCTATCATCATCAAACCGGCTGATAAGGGGGGGGGGTTGGTAATTATGGACAAGTCCTATTACATTAAAGAATCCTTGAGAATTTTAGGAGATTTGTCCACTTACCAACCCCTCCCCTCTGACCCCACTATACATTATCAAAAGTTACTTTATAATTTTTTATCAATAGGTTTAAATCACAATATCATTACAAAACACGAATTTGATTTTCTATATAACATACATCCCCGTATACCCTTGTTTTATATAATACCAAAAATACACAAAAGTTTAAAATTTCCCCCTGGCCGTCCAATAATTTCGGGTATACAGTCCCTAACATCTCATTTGTCTCAATATACTGTATAGACAATAAACTACAACCATACGTTGTGCAGTTGCCCTCATATGTACGAGACACTACCCACATATTGCAGACCCTCCAAGACATTCAGTGGCTTCCACATTATTATTTTGTAACGGCTGATGTCAATTCACTATATACTGTCATCAAACATGATCAAGGGTTGGCTGCCATTTCAGAAACACTAAATAATGATCCATCCGTATCTGCAGAATTAAATTCATTTATAGTTGCAGGTATAAAATTTATACTCACTCACAATTTTTTTCATTTCAATAAGGATTATTTTTTACAGATATGTGGCACCGCCATGGGTACCAAATTTGCTCCAAGTTACGCAAATCTATTTATGGGCAGCTGGGGAAAACACCACATTTGGTCCAGCTGTCCCTATGGAGCAAATTTGGTCCTATGGCGACGCTACATAGATGATATTATTTTTATTTGGTCTGGTACTTTGTCACAATTAGAAGAGTTCAAAACCTACATGAATAGTAATAATTACAATCTTGGATTCACTTTCAATTCCAGCCCTTCCTCAATAGAATATTTAGATCTGAATATCTCAATCAAAAATAATAACATAGAAACCAGCACATATTTCAAACCGGTACAAGCAAACAATTATCTACATGCACGCAGTCACCATAACCCTAGTTGGGTAAAAAATATACCCAAGGGTCAATTTATCAGACTAAAACGAAATAGCTCTAGTGTTGAAACTTTTCATATTCAAGCAGAAATTCTGAAGAAAATTTTTTTGGAAAGGGAATATCCCTCTAAAGACCTAGACAACACAATCATGGAAGTTGCAAAAATGGAGAGATCCAGCCTATTGAAATATAAAAATAAACAAAAGAACAATTCTGCTAACTTAGCCTTTGCTGCAAAATACAACCAAATGGCACCAAATATACGTAAAATCTTTAAAAAATATTGGCCCATTTTTAAAAAAGACAAGGAGTTAGAGGGCATTTTGCCTGAACAACCACAGATTATATTCACTAGAGCCCCCAACATCGGACGTAAATTAGCTCCAAGTTGTCCAACTTTACAGGCCACTCCACGTAATGAAGTCACATATAAGGGGTATTTCCCGTGTAATAGGTGCACTGCGTGCAAATATAGTACTAAATCTTCCAATTTCACATCCAATAACACTTCAAAAAATTATTCCATTAAACATCACATCACTTGCAAAAGTTCTTTTGTAGTTTATTTGCTCGAATGTCCATGTGGTCTGCAATATGTGGGTATGACTACTAGATCTGTCCAAAGACGTCTATATGAGCATATATATAACATTAAGAGAGGGCTAACCACGCACAACGTGTCACATCATTTTCTCCAGGTGCACGCACAAAATCCTATAGGTTTAAAATGCAAGGCTATCGAAACCATTACTCCAAATTGGAGAGGAGGAAACGCTGTGAGCCTATTGGGGAGGAGGGAATCCTATTGGATATATGAACTCCGAACCCTATCCCCAATGGGCCTCAACGTTGACTTCGATTTGAAACCTTTTTTGGTAACTTGATTTTCCGTGAAGTTTATCCAGGTTGTTTTTTAATTAATTTTTTTAATTAATTTTTTTTTAATTTTCCATGTATAATGTTTGGGTTATAACTGATAAAATATAGAATTTACTGTATATGATATATGGGTTATAATACTTTTATTTAATATGTCTAATTATATATATATTGCCTAAGCATGTCAATATCCCTTTATGATATAGGGGACTTATTACTACACATACACACCACCACGTTAGTTTTTGTATATTAATATTATATTTCATTATTTAAAATTATATCACTAAGAATATATTATTACACACAAAATATCACACACCTAACAAAATATAAAATATATTTATCTAATAATTTTTGATATTTTATAATAACTACACTATCACAGTTATATATTTAAATAAAAGCTAATTAATGTATTATATATATATATTTTCTATTAATTATTTAATTTATTATTTCTTTATACATCACAATTTTTCACTTCACATTAGTTATATATCACTTGTTTTAAGAATGGCTATATATACATTCCTTATTTTATAATTATTTGTCCAGCTGAGATCAGTTTGCATACATTTGTGTATATTATGAAAAGCATTGACTTTTAATAGATAGCAGCACCTGCGCATGTGCAATTCGAACTTGATTGACTATTTTGAAACATTGACTGCGCATGTGCGAGCGTGCTACAGGTGAAATGAGAGAAAAAAATGATTGAGACACCTATTTAAGGGACACTAACGGACACTCTTGCATAACCCCTGAGGAAGAAAGCAGACCGCTTTCGAAACGCGTAGGGTGGCTTGCAAGGACCCCTAAAAGTGACGCCGAGTCTGCCGCTGCTCCCGTGAGTTGACCTGGAGGCGAATCAGCTGATAATTCTGACAGACGAATCTGCTGCTGAGAAATCGCCAACATCTGCACGGCATCTATCCCGCGAGCAGGCAGTGAGAGCACACACACACACGCCGGCTGGCGTGTGCAGCGCCTCCTCTGCAGATCCGTTCCGGTGCAGTAGCTGTTTGAGCAGCTGAGAGGGGATACTCTCAAAATTATCCACTGCTCGTTACCATCCTTCGTCCGGTGAGTGGGCAGTTCACCCGGTGTCGCAGTGAGGTGGTCCTCACCATTAACCATTTGGTCATTTTATCAGTCTGTGTATTTTTATTTTTTATTTTTCTTATGTCCATTGTCATAGTAATTGATTATATGTTTTATTAAATGTTTTTTGATAATTTTCACCTTGATCTCAGCTGTTAGTTTTTAGTATTGTATGTTGTTTGTCCCATATACCTACAGTATCACGCTATGTTTTGTATTTTTGTCTTCTTCTTTTTTAAGCACAACTCATCTATCCTGAGCCTCACCTTGGCCCTGCATTTGGTGTGATATATCCTTTATCATATTGGCGCCTATAATACATCTGTTTCACTTGCTATCTGAACCATGTACTCTTTGATAAAGTCCCATGTAGGGATGAAACGCGTCAGAGTGGTTATACCATGATGTCCAGCCGCTTTTTGTAATAAAGAATATTTTTATTTTACAAGCTTGTGTTGGTACTAGGAGTAGTGACCATTCGTTCTTTTTTACTTCTTCCCCACTATTGAAGTCAGGCTTATAGGTCTGTAATTCACCGCTTGTGATCTAGCTCCCTTTTTAAATATAGGCACCACATCTGCTTTACGCCAATATTGTGGTACCGAAACAAAAAGAAAAACAAAAAGAACGATTCCTGCGCTCCTACCAATTAGGCTAAGATAAAATAATATTCTCATGGAAAAGGGTATTTGGTTAAACCCTTTGGCCAAAGCATTTGTAAGCCTGCATGCCACGTCAAGGCAACCCGTTTAATGCAGGTACCTACACTATAATGTATATATATGTAATAATTGTCCCATGGACTGCTTTATTTAACCCCTTCAGGGCTTTAACACTTTTTTCACTAGTCCATGGGACAATTATCGTTCTTTTTGTTTTTCTATGTGTAAGGCCTATCTTTTTACCTGCAGCAAACTTCTATAGGGAGGAGCGCGGTATTATGTACATTGTGGTACTGAGCCTGTGGAAATGGAGTCCTTGAATATTAAATGTAATGGTTTGGCTATTCATTTATGTAACTGTACTTGTAACCATGTATTATTTGTTTTACTCTGTGCCCAGGACATACTTGAAAATGAGAGGTAACTCTCAATGTATTACTTCCTGGTAAAATATTTTATAAATAAATAAATAAATATTACTGAATTCTTGGATGTATGCCATCGGGGCCAGGTGCCTTTTTTACTTTAATTTTTTCAAGTTGCCTATGAACTTTTTCCTCAGTTAACCAATTGTTCATTAATATGGAGGTTGTGGCTTCCTCCTGTGGCAGCACTATTGAAATTGATTCTTCCCTGGCAAACACAGAGGCAAAGATTTAATAAAAAGGGTTAATACCTCTGCTTTTATCTCCAATAATCTGCCTCCCATTCTCACACTGAAGGGTTCCTATATTTTCTTTTCTCTTTTTTTTTGTTATTAAGGTATTTAAATAACTTTTTGTGTGTTGATCTTACTTTCAACTGCAATTCTTTTTGCCATTATCCATTTTTGCTAATTTGATTGCCCTTTTGTAATTTTTGTTACATTCCTTATAATTCTGATACGATGTCTCTGTCCCTTCTGACTTAAAGAATCTAAACACCTTCCTCTTCTTGTCCATTTCCTCCCCTACCTGTTTATTTAGCCACATTGGTTTTGACTTATTTCTTTTATACGTATTACCCAAATGTATACACTGATAAGCGTGCTTTTCTAACAATGTTTTAAAGACTGCCCATTTATCTTCTACATTTTCCCTGCAAAAACATCATCCCAATGTTTTACTTGTAGATTAGTCCTCAGTTTATTAAATCTGTGTTTCTAAAGTTTAAGCTTCCTCAATCTCACAGATATTTAGTTGTTTATAGCATATCCCTACAAATATTTTCTTTATACAGTACTTTTACCTCCACTGCTAATTTCCATTCACAAGGTCTCTACATTTTCATAATTCCCTTCATAAACATCTTCCCTTATAATAGGTTTTAGATCCGGTTTAACATAAAAGCATACTCCACCACCTCTTCTATTTACACAATCCTTCCTAACCCTCTAAATTAACTGTCCAGTCATAAGGTTCATCCCACTGTGTTTCAGTAATGCCTATGATATCATACTGCTCCCTTGCAGCTATTAATTATACCTCCCCCATTTTATCTGTCAGGCTTCTTGCATTAGCAAGCATACATTTAAGTTTTTTTTTCAGTCTGTACTATTACCTTATCTGCTCCTTCCTTTCTGCGCCAACTTGGTTTAGTCTTTAGAAGTTTTCTAGTATTATCTGTATGTACTATGGGTGTCTCGCTGCTGGTCAAACTCGCATTTGCCCCCATTCTACCTTCTTAACCCCTTGTTTCCTCATCTATTCTATTTAGTTTGTTAACTGTTACATAGCCCTCCCCCCTCAATCTTAGTTTAAAATCTCCTGCAACCTTTTTCTCTAGACACTTTCCTTTTGTCTGATGTTACTGTGTATTCAACAAGAGTTTGTGCAGGTAATGTGACCAATCCCTACCACTTCCTTGTCTTTATTTGCTCACGGACAACCACAGGGTGGGGGAGGTGGAGAAGAGACACTTAACTGCTAGACACTAGCCCCATGCATAGACCCTGAAGAGGAGGAACGAAGCAGTCAATAGTTTTTTGGTCGGCTACCAGGGGTTGCAAATTGAAATGTTAAAATGCTAGACCTATTTCTTAAACATGGTAGTATGTCTGCTAGAGATCCAAACACTGATTGAGTGTAAACACATGAATAAGAAACTGATAGGGAAAAGGGGAATAGAAAACAGGGCAACTAAATGTAACAAATAGGCTGAGGTGAGTAATGCTGCCCCAGTAAGAAATCCAACACCACACAAAACATGTGATGTGTACTGTAGCACAAGCCGAGGTGATTCAAATGTTCAGACCGCAACTAGATTCTCCATTCTTCTACCCAGCAAGTGAGGGAAGGGGGAAACCACATGATTCTGGGATTGGCGTGTCTTGGTTGATTACCATTACAATTATTTTATTTTAAAGTTTTGGTGAAAAAAAAGAGACGAAAAATTGTGTGGATACAGATGCAGTCAGCTTTATCTGCACCCTGCCCTGCACATGTGCTGGTGAACTGCGGACAACACGTGGTGTGATCACAGCCAAGTGCAGAGCAGGATTAACACAGGAATAACACCGCGGGGGTGCCTGCTTCTGAATGGGACTCCCGCTGTGTTAATCCTACCGGGCTGCCACCGTCTGGAAGAGATGCGCAGTGATTGCAGACAGAGGTGCTCAGAGAGAGGGACCTCTTCTAACAGGCGATTGCGCTGCTTTGATTTCATTTACATAGTATTGAAGCAGGGAGTCTCCGGAGATGAACCAAATTAATTTCAGCCCTGGGAACCCCCTGCTTCCCGAGTTAGAGGCCCTGGTATGGGGTGCCGGTATCTCCTGCTAGTTTAAATGTTCCTGTCACATGACGCAGGAGAATGAATCCTGATGGACAATTAGTCTGGCCGCAGGGAGCCACAAGCAGGTAGCGGTCAGGAAGCTTTCAACGGACTCGACAATACATCTGACTGCATCTGTATATATTCAAAACAGGAACAGTTTACTATTTTGAACAGTTTTCCTTCATCTACATAATTAGACAATTTACCACTGGGCCAATTACTTAGAACGAAACAGATTGTTAGCGACCCCACTATCCTTGACCAAAGGCTACATGACATGAAACAGAAATGAATTGATGGGATAAAACAAAATACCCTATTTGACAAGCACCTACAGATGGTCATTCATTTTGATCGAGAACTGCTACTGACAAACCATCTTAGATTCTTTTTTTGTCTTCCTATGCTTCTGCTTCCATGTAAATAAAAAGATTATGAGACACTGGAAGATTTTCCCAAGTGTCCAAACACTGAAACATATAATAATGCAAGATCCCCCACTTTCCCTCTTCCGAAGGGGAAATAATGTACGTGACTATGGTACATTGTTGAGGCAAATAGATATAGTGAATCAGACCCCCAGACGTTTGTTTAACAGTCACCAAATGAAGTATATAGAGATGTCCCAGAGTAACTCCAAGATTGGACCGTTGCTACCAGAAGAGTGCACATATAATGATCTATCATTAGTCCATGAAATTGCATAAATAAAAGCACTTCCGATCAGTCTCCCAATGTGTAGGACATGATATAATAAACGCTGATGATACTGTGTATTAGTGAAAACCCTCCGGTATGGGGCTAGAGTGTGGTAGGGAAGAAGTGGGATGCGGTGCAGCCGTGTCCCCAGCCAGGGAACTATGCGCGGTCTGAAACACCCTGCTCCTCCGCCACTGCCCTCACAAAAACCGGCGTCACATACATCAGTAAACCCCACGGCGGGGGTGGAAGAAGTACTCACTATCTTGACACGCCGCGTCTCAGCTCCGGAACTCCACAGCTGATACACCCGCTGACGTCAGGCTCCACTGATCCGGAAGTAATGCGTGCTCCAGCTGAAGTGTATACAGCAGGAAAAAAGAGTTTTTTGCAGGCGGGCACTGCAGATCGCAGGGGCATAAAAATAGATGAACTCACGCAATAACTAAAAGGTAGTTTATTGAGTGCATTGGCACAGTAAAAAACACTGCTACATGGAAACTCTGATGCGTTTCGTCCGCGAGCAGGGACTTTTTCAAAAAGTTTTTTTTTTTAAAAGTCCCTGCTCGCGGACGAAACGCGTCAGAGTTTCCATGTAGCAGTGTTTTTTACTGTGCCAATGCACTCAATAAACTACCTTTTAGTTATTGCGTGAGTTCATCTATTTTTATGCCCCTGCGATCTGCAGTGCCCGCCTGCAAAAAACTCTTTTTACCAAATGAAGTATATATGTCATTTACCTCTTGTAGTGCCCTGTGCTAAAATGTATGTGAGGAAGACGAAAAGACCAATTAAGAAATAGATTAAAGACTTAGATATGTAGCCAGTGTTTCGCTTTTCATATTGTGGCTCCTGGGAGAGTAAAATTGGGCTACATCTGTACTGTACTTTATACAATGTTACCTGTATATAAAATAATACTGGTTGCTAATGCAATAGACAGCAGAGCTATCAATGAATTGCTGCACACTGTAAGAGAGAGAGAGTAACGTGTAAGAGACACAGGCTCTGTCCCTAAACATAGAAAAGCTCTCTCTTGCCGGGTTACCTGGCTTAAGGTGAGTAACGGAGGCGCCCGCTTTGATCACTGTTCCAGAAGCTTCATGCCCTAGGACCATTGGTTTTTTAACAACAAAATCTCCAATGCGACCATGCTGCCAATAATGGACATCCGAACCACATATTCCAACAGAATGCATCTTCAGCAAAACCTCTATGGAGACACGATAACAGAAAGACAATACAGTATTATTATTAGTGAATGGTCTATGGGCAGACAGGTTTTGATGGGTGAAATGTGTTTGAAAGTGCCCAAACTCACAATCTTTAGTAATCCGGAGTACTGTTTTGGGCACTTCGCCATAATAAAGACATTATGGAATTAGAAAAAGAGCAGGGAAGAGCCACCCAATTAATAAAGAGAATATAAAGTCTTACAAGGAAAACAAATCTAAATTCAGATTGTTTCAATTAGAAAGAGGTATCTCGTTACATAGTAGATGAGGATGAAGAAAAAGACAGATCCTTATCGCCATACCGTGTAAACAATATGACTGTAATTAGAAAACAGATTAGGGAGATTAATATAAATTCGGTAGAATCAAAATCAAGGAAATGAATCACAATAAAGTGAATCAGAGAATTAAATCAGTTACATACACGGACTCATCGAAATATCCAAGATCTTTAACATGCATTACATAACATCTCCACATGTATCATCCGTGTTCAGCCGTCCATGGCACCGGAACAAAAGCGTCACCACCAGATGTGACGCAGATTTTATGAAGATGTGTATTCATTTTTAGCACCCACTACTGTAATCTGTGTTTGTTAGAGTATATCCCCGGTCTGTACCCCAATTCAAAGTCGGAGCAGTGTCTACCCGTATAGATGACAGAAATGACAGAACATTCTTTGTACTGTAGGTTGTATTATATACTTAAAGAGAAAAACCTCGCTCTAACTGAGAGAGTTTGTGTGGAGAGGTGAGTGTACCTGGGAAGTATTCCGAGAATATTAAGAATAATGTACTAGCGTGTACATGGGACGCAGAGAGGCCTGTATGGTGCAAACCACCACAAGAAATAAATGGATGGTAATAAAATCAAACTTTAATATGCATACTAAAATAAATGCAGGATAAATATAACTGGTGCTCCGAAAACAAAGGGTGTTCATCTCCAGAGGGAGATAGTGTGCGATAGGTGAACTAGTATAAAGAGGGAGGGGGGTTAAATTAGAGCCCTAATACTCAGCACATCCCTCTGTTTGTGGTAACAATAAGTTGGCTACAGATCTAATAGATGCACATTCAGTTGACAGAATAATTATCTACAGTATATCGAAGCCTTGATACTATGTATCTACGGTGGAGTAGAAACAGTGTTAAAGTCTAATGGTGCATTCCCCTCATTGTGGGTAGTCTTCAGTATTGTGGTAGTGAGGCATTTAATTTGCCCTCATGAATACAGGAGTTTCTGTTTTTAGCGCTATTTTGTGCAGGGTATTATTGCATTTTCAGAGTGCGCTCTGGACTATTTCGGCTGTAGAAGGATCAGACTGTTAAGCGGCTAGATGAAGCAGCATCCATGTGTTTATTTCAGTATGCCTATTAAAGTTTAGACAAATAGACCATAAGAGAAAGAACTCAGTTTATATAGCACTCAAATTCCAGTGGTAGTGTATGTAGATATTAAAATAAATCTTTAAATCAAAATGATTAAAATAAATGGTGCAAACAAAATGAGTAAAATAAGAGAAGCATCAGAGGAGTACCTAATAATTAATGCTTGCAGCTGCAGGTGTCAATCAAATACAGTTGCTAGCAAGGTATTGTAGTTGGCCAGGTGGCCGAGTCTGTAGGTACTAAACACTAGTTGAGCTTCTAGGATGAGCTCTGTATGATAAAAAGACTCCTAAGGCGTCTAAGCTGGAATAATGCCAGCAGTTTGTTGGTCACAGCTTTTATATAGCAGACCCCAAATGTTGGTCTATATTGTGATAGTATCAAATCACTTATAGTCCTATAAATATGGACTGCAGCTAGCAGGTATATGCCATAATACTTCCCTCTGGTTAGGAGGGGAGTATAAGTAGGGTTAATATCATACACTTCTGTGGCAAGTAGCACCCTGTAATATATAGGTGGTATCTAGTATATATTGAGGTGTCAGTGCTAAGTAAGGCAAAAAGTAATTGTATCCTGGAGCTTCTATCCACTTAGTAACACGTGGATAGAGCTTGTCAGACAGTAATAACATGTAGTGCCTCTCACATCCGGTATAGAGGCTGTGCGTGTCACTTTTCTACTGCTGCAGGAAACAGGTGCCCCTCAGCTGATCTGCTGAAACGGTAAGTCTAAGGAGTATTGACACAGAGCCTGCACAATTGCTTACTCAGTCTGGAATGCAGAGAGGTCAAAGTGATTATCTCTCTTACTTAGTAATGGAATGCGCAGCCGGTCTCCTCCAGTATAGCAGCTGTGTGTTGCTGTTTGCTTGCTGCAGGAAAGATTTTCCCTGCAGCTGATCTGCTACACAGTGAGTATTAGGCACGTTCTATAGTGCCGGGCGCGTGATACGCCATGCGCGCGCGCAGAATTTTAGTTGGCTGATGATAATGTGTATTTTATAGGGGGTACTCTATATCGATTTATAAAGTTAAGTTGTTTTTCTGTTGTTCACCTTTGCCCCATATATGACCCATCTATGTTGGATGAATGCCAAGTATGTGTTCAGATGGCAGTTCCTGAAAAAGCAGGAAGTCTGGACACATACGCAATTTCACATTGTGCTATCTCAGCATTCAGTTTCTCAAGTCTCGAGTCAGAATTTATGACTTCATTCAAAGACAGACTGTTGTGACTTTTAGATAAGGAGTTAATGTCAGAATATGGGAAGTAAGTTTTCTGCACGTATACTCGCTCGCTTGCTTAGCTATATAACCCCTGATGTAACCAAGAATAAACTAGGAGAGGTTTTTGACAATGAAAACTCGTGTTGTCTGAATCAATTACTTTCTCCTCCGAGCGCTCGTATTCTTTTCCAGTACAGCACCTTAGGAGTGTTAAAGGCCTCTCGAGAGGGTCTTCCGAGTTGAAGGGGACGGTTCCTACTTATGCTGAAGTAGAGGACAAATTTACAGCTGACGTCAGTCAGCCTTTCTATACAACGGCCGCGCGCGCGCACGGCAGGGAGAGGGGAGCCGACAGACAGCGGCGAAGATGAGGAAAATCATCTTTTCGCGCTGCTGCCTGCGCTCAAATGTATGTATGTGTGTGTATGTGTGTATGTATGTATGCGTGGATATGTGTTTGTATGGATGTGTGTGTGTGTGTGTGTCAATGATTGCAGAACTAAAAAAAAATATTTATTAAACTTTTTTTTCTTTAAAAAATCTTATTTAGGACTTCCTTTCACTCACACAACCCATGAACACACATATAGCTCCCTGCTCTACAGACAGGAAAAGCATGCGGCCCGTGCACTCGCGTTCGCATAGGAACGCGCGGCCGCACGGCCGCATGCTGTATATAACAGCCCTTAGAGATTAAGGCTGTGCCTGGGTAAGACTATATTGATGGTGTTACGAGCTATTCGCCTCAAATATTGCAACCTTAAAATAACCATAGTAGGATAAATCCAACCCTGCTAGCTGTTTTAAGTAATAAGCTGATATTGATCACATTTGGAAAAGCCCTCGTCGACGATCGTTTCGCGTATGCTTTTTCAAGACTGTCGGGCTGATAAGAATGTGTGACCCTATTGGATCATTTTATGCACCATAGATTACTCTGATTGGTTGATGCAGTAATGTAGAAGGATGTCTGTGATTGGTGGACACGTTATCAAAGTTATATAGTGGATAAAATACAGCCTCTTTGATCAGCCCTCTGTTGCTGACAGGCTGATCACAGTGTGCAACTGTGTCTAAAGAAAAATGTATATAGACACACTGTAACCCTGGTGCACCTCAGATGTAATACAGGCGGTCCTCGGTTATCCGACGCAATGCGTTACTCAAAATGGCGTCGGATAGCGAAGCGTCGTAAAGCGAAACCCGTTTTCCCATAGGAACACTGTTTAAATTAAACGTTCCGTTCCTGAAGGCATTTTTAATGCTAAAATACACAGAAAATGTTACTCAAGCAATAAGATATGCAGCACACACATAGATTATGATGGAAACATTATATTTATTGATTCCAGAACTGTAAAATAAAACTATAAAAATAAAACTATGCTGTATTCTGTACAGAAATGTACATGAGCAAAAAAAAAACCACATCAATTATTGGAGGAAGATGATGGGGGGGGGGGGAATCTTCAATAGACAACGGACTTTTTGGAGGTGATGTAGGTGCAGTTGAAGGTTTCGGCCTCTTGAAGAACCTCTTCATTGAAGTCTGGACAGATAATTTCCTTTTCTGCGTGTAGATCTCTCTATAGCAGCTGATTTGGTTAGACACCCCACGACTGACTGTTGAACTCCGTTCAATGTTAGGGTCATTGTCCTCAAATATGGCCAGTGCGCTATCAATGTGCTTGAATGCCGCAGCCAACATTTTGCTTGACAAAGATTTACGTGGCTGTGGCTGTGCCACATCAGCAAATTGGTGGGCCTCCTCTTCAGCAATTTTTTGCTCCTCTAATTGCATGAGGTCTTCATTGCTCAACTCGTTAGAATGTGAGGCGAGCAACTCCTCAATATCCTCGGTTTCCACCTCCAAGTTGAGATCTCTGGCCATTTGCACAACAGTTTCTGTAACTTCTGCAACAGTCTCTGTAAGGCCTTGGACATCAGACACAAAATCCGGGCACAAATTACGCCAAACTCCATTTAGATTGGATTGTTTCACCTCATTCCATGCCTCTCCGATGTTTCTCACTGCATGAAGAATGTTGTAACCCTTCCAAAATTCTTTTAAGGTTGGACCACCTTCCACATCGGTTGCTCTGATGGCCTGGGCAAATGTTCGCCTAAGATAGTAGGCCTTGAAGGAAGCGATAACCCCCTGGTCCATCGGCTGTATCAGTGAGGTGGTGTTGGGGGGCATGAACACCACCATGACGTTTGGATGATGGTCATCCAGGTACACGGGATGGCCAGGAGCATTGTCCAGGAGCAGCAATGCTTTGAAATCGAGGTTCTGGTTCATGCAATATAATTGCACAGCCGGAACAAATTGATGCTGGAACCAATCCTCAAAAAGGCTCCCAGTTACCCATGCCTTACGGTTGGACTTCCAAATCACTGGAAGTGTGTTCTTTGCATAACCCTTGAATGCCCTAGGGTTTTCTGCATGATAAACAAGCAAAGGTTTTAGCTTGAAATCACCTGCAGCATTTGAACCAAGCAGAAGAGTCAGCCTGTCCTTTGCAACTTTAAACCCGGGCATAGATTTTTCCTCTCTTGCAATGTAGCTTCTACTGGGCATTTTCTTCCAGTAGAGCCCAGTCTCATCAACATTGAACACTTGACGTGCGCAATAGCCACCGTCCTCTATAATTTTGGCCAATGTAACAGGGAAGGTTTTAGCTGCCTCCTCATCAGCACTAGCAGCTTCACCGGTCACTTTAATGTTATGCAAGTTTGCCCTCTCTTTAAACCTCATAAACCAGCCCTTACTTGCAGTGAACGTTTCCTCAGTGGCCCCTTCTCCATGCTGTTGCTTAATGTCCTCATACAGACTCAAAGCCTTGGCCTGAATTAAGGCTAAACTAATGGGCACATGACGCTGGGATTGATCTTCCAGCCATATGATGAGGAGTTTTTCCACCTCAGCAATATGCCCAGCACGTTGCCTTATTGTCGTACCTTGCATAGGTGCTGAGCCCTTGATCTGTTCCAGGATTCTTGCCTTGTCTTTGATTATAGTCACAATAGTTGTGCGAGGTATATCCAAGGAACGTCCAATTTCTGTGTTCGTCTCTCCTTTCTCAGAGCGCTTTATGATGTTGTGCTTGGTCTCCAAAGTTATAGATTTTCTATTCCTTTTTGGAGTAACAGCACTTTACTTTTTGCTTTGATCAACCATGGTTTAGGGCCTAAAATACACCACCAAACCTTCACACAGACTGTTCAGAATGATCTCCCTAGCCTGCAGCCGTCTGGTTGTTCATTTGTAGCAATTTTTTAAAGCGTCGTAAGAGCGTCGGATAAGCCGGTCGGGTGTCGTAAAACGGGCCATAGGGATGCATTGACAAGCGTCGGATAAGCCGTTCGTCGTAAAACGAAGCGTCGTAAAACGAGGACCGCCTGTACTGCACCGACACACTTTATTCGAGCAAATACCCGGTATGTACCTGGCAGATACCTGGAATGCGCCGCTCCTCACCTCTGACAAGCCCCGTTGCATTTGCCTTCCCAGCCTGGGTTCATGCCTGGCTGATGGGCGGCTGATCTGTTAAATGATAATGATTAGGATTTAATAGGCTGCAATGCTTCGCGTGTCTACCAGATGGCATAAATTCATGAATTGTAATGCAGTATATATATATATATACTGTGCAGTATTGCAGCCAACGGGAATAAAATGCTTCAATCCCTGCCGGAAAATAACTCAATGCATTCGGGCAGAAAACAGTCACAAACCTCAATACACCCGGGTATACCCGAATTCGTGGGACTAGCCGAGCTCGAATAAAGTGTGTCGCCAGTGTATGTATCTGTGTCAGATGAATACATAGAGAATTATCCTGATACTATTGTATACAGCAACAGTGTAGCCTATAGATTGTAGTTAGATAAAGGAATTAAAGAGACATCCCTCATTGAGCCCTTGTGAGGAAAGTGTCCCCAAATTGTAGATCCACCTTGCCTCACGGCGTAGAAGTATTTGATCCCAGTCGCCACCCCTACTGCCCAAAATAGGATGGTCAATACCAAGAAATTTCAGAACATTTTGGTCTCCATTGTGATGCTCATGTACATGGCGTGCAATGGGTTTATCAAGATTGTTTCTGATGTCTCCTAGATGTTCTAAAATCCGCTTTTTAAATTGCCAATGTATTTTTTTGTACATGAGCACTCAATTTGGTAGATCACACCGATGGTGTTACAGTTAATAAATGTTCTGATCGTAAATATTTTAGAGTCATTCCAGTTTTTAAATTTCTTGGCGACTTTGACCTGGCTGCAGGCCCGACATTGCGAGCATCTATGTGTACCCGTTGGTCTCGTGGGGAGCCATGTGGGATTTATAGTTTGTTTAAAATGGTTGTGTGTGAGTAGGTCTCTTAGATTTTCTGGGCGCCTACCCGTGATGGTGGGATATGGTTTGAGACCATTTTGGAGGTCCAGGTCTGCAGTAAGGATGTGCCAGTGTTTCCTAAAAATGGAGTTGATATTCTGCCATTGGTTGTTGTAGGTGCCAATCACCCGTATGCGTTTACCTTGCTCGGTCTGGACTTTGTCCTGTAGGAGCAGATGTCTTGGTGTAGACTGAGCCCTTTTATAGGCATGTCTCACTATTTTATTGGTATAGCCCCTTTGTAAATACCGATTTCTCATTTTTTGGCTTCCAGTTTGAAAAACTCCATAGATGAACAAGTTCTGCGTAGCCGCAGAAACTGTCCCACTGGTATCCCCCATATTAGATTTTTTGGATGGTGGCTGCAAGCCAGGAGAAGGCTATTGGTTGCCGTCTCTTTCTGATGGATTGTGGTCTGTAGCTCATTCTCCGGACCTCTCTGGATCTTTAGATCCAGAAAACTGATCGTGTTAGGATCATGTTCAACCGTGAGTTTAAGGTTAATCTGATTGTTGTTCAGTGTCTCAATGAACTCATGAAGGGTTTTTCATCTCCGTGCCACAAAAGGAGCACATCATGGATAATCACTGACACCCCAATATATACTAGATACCACCTATATATTACAGGGTGCTACTTGCCACAGAAATGTATGATATTAACCCTACCTATACTCCCCTCCTAACCAGAGGGAAGTATTATGGCATATACCTGCTAGCTGCAGTCCATATTCATAGGACTATAAGTGATTTGATACTATCACAATATAGACCAACATTTGGGGTCTGCTATATAAAAGCTGTGACCAACAAACTGCTGGCATTATTCCAGCTTAGACTCCTTAGGAGTCTTTTTATCATACAGAGCTCATCCTAGAAGCTCAACTAGTGTTTAGTACCTACAGACTCGGCCACCTGGCCAACTACAATACCTTGCTAGCAACTGTATTTGATTGACACCTGCAGCTGCAAGCATTAATTATTACATACTCCTCTGATGCTTCTCTTATTTTACTCATTTTGTTTGCACCATTTATTTTAATCATTTTGATTAAAGATTAATTTTAATATCTACAATCTACACACACTACCACTGGAATTTGAGTGCTATATAAACTGAGTTCCCTCTCTTATGGTCTATTTGTATACACAATTCTCAGTCAAGCACCTTATCCTCACATTATTCATTTCCCTATTATTGAGCTGAGCAGGGGTTCATCTATCTTCCCCTCCCCCCTCCCTTCCCGTGATCTCTATTATATAAAAGTTTAGGCTGTATTATACGAGACTAGCATTAGGGCTATTCATAGATAAATTATAGTGTATATAACGCTTAACATTGTGAGTGCCGGGGGCGGGGGCATGAGGCACAGTGCGGTCATGTGACCGCTGTAGCACTCCACAGCAGAACGCATCCCATGGGACAGGACACGATCTAAGCTGAGAAAGCCCTTTCCGTGAGCAGGAAGTCGCCACTGGAGGTCAAACCCCATAGCATAGTGACTACGGGACACTCAAAGGGTTAATACATCAGGTTTCTTTTCAAGTGTCGGAGAAAACAGGAAAGACCAGCAAGGGTTAATTTTTTTTTATAAATTCAGGGAGAAAAAAGGGGAAGAAAAGAAGAAAAAACTATATAGTGTATGTTGAGCAAATAGTGATACAATATTTGTGAACACTGCGATTGGAAGCACACAAGAGTAGTGCCTAGATAACAGCTACTAAGATAATGTGGAATATCCTTGGTCAAATATTCAAGGGGTCTTCTCAAGTGGACTGTGAGGTTTAAATAGCAACTATAGAGGTTCAAGACTCACCATTTGGTCCTGGTTCAGGCACTGGGCGTTTTTCCTAACAAATGAAACAAAAAAACATAAGCTGTATTAAGGGTCGGTTCAACCATTAGGCCAACTGGGCGGCAGAATTTGTGGTCTGGCAGATTTCTAACACTGCAAGTGGGTTTCCCTGAGCAGCGAGAGACCTGCTGCTGGGTAATGCATCAAGAGGAGGTTTAAGGAGCCAGGGGATGGGGCCATGCCGAGGAGGAAAGAGCGTGGACCAGAGAGGAGGTGTACGTGTGTGTCACTGTGTATTCTGCTCTGTCCTGGTGTGTGTGTCAAGGGGAGAGAGAATGACAGAGAGAGGGGGGAAGAAACAATGAGAGAGCGGGTGGGGGGGGAGAATGACAGAGGGATGGGGAGAGTGACAGAAAGCGGGAGGGGGAGAATGACAGAGAGAGGGAGGGGAAGAAACAATGAGAGAGCGGGTGGGGGGGAGAATGACAGAGGGATGGGGAGAATGACAGAGAGAGGGAGGGGAAGAATGACAGAGAGAGGGGGGGAGAATGACAGAGAGAGGGAGGGGGAGAATGACAGAAATAGTGGGGCGGAGGGAATGATAGAGAGATAGGGGGGAAGAATGACAGAGAGAGAGAGGGGGATAGAATGATAGAGAGAGGGGGGAGAGAATGAAAGCGATAGGAGGGGAGAGAATGACAGAGAGAGGGCGGGAGAATTGTAGAGGGGGGGACAATGAGAACGAGAGGGCGGAATGACAGAGAGAGAGTGAGGGGGAATGACAGAGAGAGAGGGGTAGAAGGACAGAGAGAGAGAGAGTGGGGAGAATGACACAGAGAGGGTGTGAATTACAGAGAGAGAGAGAGGGGGAGAATAAAAGAGGGGGAGGACAAT